>NC_079168.1:74761785-74789285 GCF_947568905.1 Ostrea edulis
AAAATGTTGTCAACCTTGTAAAAACGCTGTTAAATCATTGCACATATGTATTTTATATGAGGCTTCACAACATGTCATAGACCAGATTATCTGATTCAAAATTGGTGTTTACAAACAACTGTCACTTGACCGTTATGAATGCATGAATCATGTGTCCAGTTCAGACTTTCGAAGAAAAAGAGATCATCGTTGGCCTTATCTGTATAAAGCTGTGTATGTTTTTTCTACACCAGTACCATGCCACAAGTTTTAGAGGTTTAAAAATATCAAATACCTCTTAGTAATTTGTCGTTTTATGCTCTTTCAGCCTTAAAGTTAGACAGTTGCGTCTGAGTTATATACATCATGTTGAGATTCCCTGACACGTGTGGGGATATTTATAGATGCCTAACAGACAATGTGTACTTACTGTATTTCCTATTTAATAATCTTCTCAATGTTTTCTTTTACATGAAAATGTTTTCAGCATGTAATTACGGGATTTAGTTAATAACTTTGAAAACTAATTCATTTGCTTTAAAATAATTCTGTACAAAAATAATACATGAATGTCGGATCATACATCTTTAAATGACTGAAACCTCCATGACTATAGAGCCAGGAATTAATTATTTGGTTGGATATGGTAAATAGTTTCTTATTCAAATGTAAAATTGTGACTAACTCTTTCTCGGCATGGCTTCTGACTGCAAAATACTTAAAGTAATGAGACACTGACTCCTCAACTTCTTTCTGAAAACAATAAATACAAGTTTTATAATAATAATATAATAGTTAAAGATATGGATTTCAAGGAATCACATTTGATGAAATCCATGTTACTGAAAGTTTTTCCATAACAATTTGATATTTCTCCCCCCAAAAATCTTTTCATAGTGAACGATATCCATGCACATCACAAAAATCCTAGTTTTCTTTTTCAACACTATATAAGTATTTAATTCTACTGTAAGCAATTATAGATAAAAAAAAATCCGATCCTACAAATTTTATGTGTCAACCTCAAGTTGGGCTGATTGATCATCTGGACAAAACCATCTTGGGCCAATACAAATTGGATTGAATGGCCTTAGAGAAGACTAGCTTGAAACTTATTGCTTAAATTTATCATAAAAATTATTTAAATATCACATTCCGTATGCTTTATAAAGTTTTTTTTTATGTAAAAAGAAAAAATATTAAAGCTCAAATTTTCTAATATTTGTGAAGGGAAGTTATTTATGATATTAAACATCTATCAGGTTTGTAGATCACGTACATGTATGCATTCAAAATAAAGAGAACTAATATGTAAACTGCATATGAATTTTTAATCAATATCTTTTTTTAAATATGAACAAGAGGTACTGTGAGCAATGCTCACTAAGAAACCCCCTGCTTACCCCAATCTCCCAAAGGGTGTTGTTCATAGGTATAAATTACCCTCTTTCCTGAGTGTAAAAATATGGTATGCCTTTGTAGAAGGAAATGGAAGATATAGTCGGAACACAAATCCATGGTATAAACCTATAATTTTGACCTTGAGATCAAAGGTCAAGGTCATAAAGACGTCATGAATGTACATGACACATAGTCTCATGGTGATACACCCATGTCTTATGGTATGACTATGTCAAAACCCTATAATCAATTTTGACCTTGAGGTCAAAGTTCAAGGTCATATAGAGGTCATGAAGGTACCCAGCACATCATCTCATGTGTCAAATATGGTATGCCTATGTCAAAGAACAAAGAAGTCATTGCCCTGACACAAATCCATTGTAAAAACCTTTAATTTTAACCTTGAGGTCAAGGTAATATGGAGGTCATGAAGGTACCTGACACATCGTCTCATGGTAATACATTCATGTTTCAAATATGGTATGCCTATGTCAAAGAACAAAGAAGTTACGGTCCGGACACGAATCCATTGTAAAAAAAACCCTTTAATTTTGACCTTGAGGTCAAGGTCATATGGAGGTCATGAAGGTACTTGACACATCGTCTTATGGTGATCCACCTGTGTGCCAAATATGGTATGCTTTTGTCAAAGAACAAAGAAGTTATGGCCTGGACACGAATCCATTGTAAAAAACTTTTAATTTTGACCTTGAGGTCAAGGTCATGAAGGCACTTGACACATCGTCTCATGGTGATCCACCTGTGTGCCAAATATGGCATGCCTATGTCAAAGAACAAAGAAGTTATGGCCCGGACAGACAGACGGACAGACAGAGTGATTCCTATATACACCCCTGAACTTTGTTCAGGGGGTATAAAAATAAAAAAAAGTTAGTAAAACAAAAAGGCTCGACCTAGTTCTTCTGTATCTATGAACTATCTGATCATGTTGATCAATCCAGTCTGACTGCCCTACTTTCCTCACTGTTATTTGTCTTCAAATCCAAAAGGCAATCATACCCTCTCCCATTCAAGAAGTTTTCACTCCTACAGAAGTTACTTCAACAGCACTCACATATAGAAGTTATGCCAAAAGCCTCTGGTGAAGTGCCACAAATTATTATCCATGTGTGACACTTACATGTGTATGTCTACCACGAATCAGGACTTCAGATAAAAATGGGATCAAGGAATCAAGGGAGATAAACTTAAGAGACTGATATTTGTTCCAAATCTCTTGATAATCCAGTGAAATCATTTACCAATGGGCTTTAGGGAGTAAGATAATAATGTATCCCAGTGGTTGTGCCTTAAAACCTACTTTACCTTTTAGATGTCTAACATCTAAAAGGAGTCTTTACGTCGAGAAAAACTTGCAACCGTACTTTGAATACAGGATTATTCCAATTTCTGTGATTCGTGAGTACTATTTACGATTTACTGCAGTGTAGTAGAGCGCCTTTAAAAAAATTTTTTGTTGAGCGTCTCCTTTGTCGAACTTTTAAATTCAGGTGCGTTATTATGGCAAATACCAGAAAAGGATCGGAGAAAAATAAAACATTGTCCGAGAAAAGTGATGATACTGCTGGATCAAGTGATCAAACGTTGGCAGCCATTAGGTTTGACTTACGGGAAATTAAAGAAAACTTACAAAAAACAGTGAAAACATGTGATCTTGAATCCATGGTAACAAATACTGTAACAGGTCTCCTTAAAAGTTATGAGAAAGAGGCAGAAAAACGTGAAACACAGTTAAAACAAAAAATAGACAGGCTTACAACGGACGTTGATAAACTAACGATGGAAAACGAAACCCTACGGGAAAAAATTTGTGAGGCAAATAAAAATAACAGGGATCTACAAAAAGAAATGAATGAAGTCCGTGATTTAGCGACATTTTCCACAGTGAAATCGAATTACAATGAACAGTACAGTCGAAAAAATAACATCAAAATATATGGCATCCCAGAAACAAAAGGAGAAAACATCGTAGAGGTAGTAAAATCTACATTGAAAAAGAAGGGGGGTGTGGAAGTTGACCATCGAGATATTGAGGCGGTGCACCGCATTCCAGGATCCAGACCAAACGCACCAAGACCCATCCTAATGAAGATGAGAAACAACGACAAAAAGGCGAACATAATGCTATGCAGATCTGCTGTGAAGGACTCGCCGGGTAATGTTCGTCTTGGGGACGACGTCACCAAGGAGAACAGAGAATTGATTGTTCGCCTTATAGACCATGAGAGCATAACATCTGCTTGGTACTTTAATGGCTCTGTTTATGGTAACGTAAAAGGAAAGCGAGTGAAGTTCGATATACTCGATGACATTGACTTCAAAGTGAAAAAAATCCGGGAATAAAAATTCCATCCGCTATCGATTTAGACTTTAGTGTTGATTTATTGTACTTCTGGTGTCATAACGAAAAATGATTTTGGACATCTGCCATCCAAACAAAGTGACTCTCACGTCTCACAGCTTGATTTTTCAGTTAGATTTTGTTTTTATTGACAACTGATAATCTTAATTTAACTGTATTATACATATATGTATTTCTACTTCTTTCTCTTTTCTATCTCTATCCCCATTTCTCTGTCAACAAACTTCAACATGGTTCCATGGGTTCCAGTGGGTATCACTTTAGTCTCAGTAAGTTTATTTATTTATTTTTTCCCTTTTGTAATCTGAATGGTTAGAATTATTTCAGTAAATTGTCAAGGTTTAGGTGATATTGCGAAACGCAAGGACGTATTTAACTACCTAAGAGCTTTAGAGTGTAATATTTATTGTTTGCAAGATACACATTTTTCACATGATACTGAAGATGAAATAAGGAACTTGTGGGGATACCAGTGCTTCTTCAGTTCATATTCTACAAACTCCAGGGGAATTGCAATTCTAATCAATAATAATTTTGACTTTAAACCTCTGATAGAAAAGGGTGACATTGATGGAAATTATTTTATACTTAAAGCATGTATAGAAGGTCATGAAGTATTAATTTGTACTATTTATGGTCCTAATAATGATACACCACTATTTTTTGAAAATATACAAAATCACATTGATGATATGCAATGCAGTAATATTATTTGGTGTGGTGATTTTAATCTGGTTCTAAACCCAGACTTGGATTATTATAACTACAAATATATTAATAATTCAAAAGCAAGAGATAAAGTTTTAGAAATTATGGAAAGTAATTCTTACATAGACCCATTTAGACAGCTACATGAAAATATTCGTAGATACTCATGGAGAAGAAAAACTCCATTGAAACAAAGTAGGTTAGATTTCTTTTTAATATCCGAGACTCTTTTGTCTGGGCTAGAAATGTGTACTATAGAACCTAGTTATAGGTCAGATCACTCAATGATATCCTTGAAGATATCTTTTAATGACTTTAAGAAAGGTAGAGGGTTATGGAAGGTTAATAACTCTTTACTCTATGATGAAAATTATTTAGATTGTATCAAAGATATTATTATAAAGGTAAAGAAACAGTATGCAATCCCTGTATACTATTTTGATAACATACATGATGTATCTGATGCAGACATTTCCTTCTCTATTAACGATCAACTTTTTTTAGAAACATTACTTTTAGAAATAAGAGGTAAAACTATCTCTTATGCATCATATATCAAAAAGAAGAAAGAAAGAGAGGAAAAAGAATTAAAAGAAAATATCAAATTACTAGAAGAAAATGTTTGTGACAGCAATATCAATGAACTGTGTAGTAAAAGGCAAGAATTAGAAAACATTAGAAAAGATAAGTTGCATGGTATTTATGTAAGAAGTAGAGCTAGATGGATTGAAGAAGGAGAAAAACCATCACATTATTTTTGTACGTTAGAATCTAGAAATTTCACTAGCAAAATCATACCAAGATTAGAGTGTAATGATGGGACAGTAATTTATAAACAATCAGAAATATTAAGGGAAACAAAAACATTCTATGAACAATTATACAAGAAAAGCAATTTAAACACAATAGACTTGCACAATGATCTTGGTATTGAAGATGTTCCAAAACTTTCAAATAAAGAATCTGAATCACTAGAAGGTAACATTACTATTGAGGAAGCCTCCAATACCCTTTACAAAATGAAATCAAACAAATCCCCAGGATCTGATGGTTTTTCTGCGGAATTCTTCAAAATGTTTTGGAAGTATATTGGTCTTTTTGTAGTTAGGTCTATTAATTATGGGTACAAAAATAACTGTCTTTCTATTACACAAAGACATGGTATTATTACATTGTTACCAAAAGGTGACAAGCCGAGACAATATTTGAAGAATTGGAGACCAATTACTTTGTTGAATACTGTGTATAAAATTGCATCGGGCTGTATTGCAAATAGAATAAAAAGATACTTAGACAAAATAATTAATCAAGATCAAACAGGTTTCATCCCCAACAGATATATTGGAGAAAACACAAGGCTTATTTATGATATAATGCACTATACTGAAGAAGAAAATATACCTGGATTATTACTACTTATTGATTTTGAAAAAGCCTTTGATACTCTTTCATGGACATTTATTCAAAAAGCGCTAAAACTTTTTAATTTTGGCCCTTCAATTAGGAATTGGGTATCGATTTTTAATACAGACATTACATCTGCAATCAATCAAGGTGGTAATCTCTCTGATAGAATCATTATTCAGAGAGGTTGCAGACAAGGGGATCCATTATCACCATACATATTTTTGATATGTGCGGAAATATTAGCAATCCAAATTAGAATGAATAAGAATATCAAAGGCATTACTGTAAATAATGTAGAAAAAAAGATCTCACAATTAGCTGATGATACCTCACTTATCCTTGATGGCAGTGAAGAATCTCTCGCAGAAACTTTTAAAACTTTAGATTATTTTTCAGAAATATCTGGACTACATATCAATTATGAAAAAACTCATGTAATATGGTTAGGTTCCAAAAAATATAGTAATGAAACTTTGCTGCCAAATTACAGGCTTAGGTGGGGTACCACCAGATTTACTTTGTTAGGAATACATTTTGACATGGAATTAGATAAGATACCACAATTAAACTATGAACCAAAATTAGTGCAGATCAAATCTATAATCAAACAATGGGAGAAAAGGTTTTTAACTCCCATAGGGAAAATCACAGTTATTAAGACATTGGTTTTGCCATTATTAAACCATATTTTAATGTCAATCCCAAATCCTTCTGAACTCTACCTTAAGGAATTAGAAAAGATATTTTTCTTGTTTATATGGAATAATAAAATACATAGGGTCAAAAAGGAGGTCATTGTTAAAAAATATGAAGATGGGGGTTTAAGAATGGTAAACCTAATGGCATTCATAGCATCTATGAAGTTGTTTTGGATAAGATATCTCATATTTTCAAATAGAGGGATGGAACATTTTATTCCAAAGTTGGACTTAAGCAAATTAGTGAACTGTGGAATTGAATACATTACAATATTCTTGAAAACATTGAAAAATAAATTTTGGATAGATGTATTTAAATCATGGCTTACATTGCATAACCTTAGTAAAGAGTCTGATGTTGCTGCCGATGCACCTCTATTTTATAACCCAAATATTCATATTGGTGGAAAACCATTTTATAATAAACAAATGTTTGACAGCAGCATCAGACAACTTAATGATATAATCAGTGAAGATGGTTCATTTCTTGGTTTTGAATCATTTTGCAATACTTATCCAAATACAAAGATTAATTTTTTAGAATATAATAGCATTATTCATGCTGTTAAGGCTTGGGTGAAAAATTGTGGATGTGACAAAACTATCAAAAAGCTCACAAATCCATTGATTATGTCAAATATATATACAGTGTTGAAATGCAACAAATCAAAACTTTTTTATGAAATTATAAATCAAAATACCTCAATCACATCAGGCAAAACAAAATGGAGTGAGCTTTTGGAAGTTGACACTAAAGAATGGAAAATAATTCATAAAATACCCTTCAGAGTGACAAAAGATAGCAAAATACAATGGTTTCAATACAGAATTATAAACCGAATCTTAGCTACAAACTCTTTTTTATTCAAAATCAAAAAAATTGACTCAAAGTACTGCAATCATTGTCATTCTGAAGAGGAAACAATAGAACATATTCTGTGGGAATGTGATTTTTTACAATTATTCCTAGCAGAATTTGAGCATTTTTTAGAAGATAAGACTGATTTACAGATAGCTATTACAAAAAATCTTTTATTCTTGGTTTTATTGAAAATAATAGTCTGATACAAAACACTATTGTCTTATGGCTTAAATACTATGTGTACACAGCAAGATGAACTGAGAAGTCCTTGAGTGTGCGTGCTGCAATTTCACAAATGAATTTTTTTTATGAAACTCAAAAATTTATTTCGTATAAAAATGGTAAAAAGGAAAAGTTTGATGCCCAATGGAATCGATGGAACCTTCTGTTTTCTTAACTTCTCTCTCTTCCTCTTCTTCTTTCTTTCTCAAACCACACATACCTTCAGCTCATATGCTTTGTTGTTTTTTTTTTCCTTCTTCTCTGGATATAATATTATTGTATATCTGATATACCGGTATGTGTACAAAAATAAAAAATTATAAAAAAAAAAACCTACTTTACCACTCATACAAGATGACATTAATTGTGACAGAGGAGGTCCTGCTTGAAAATTTTCTTCTTCCAATTCAGTATTTTTCCAGTATACAAATTGGAATAGGATCCTCCTCGCTGGACATAGGATCCTCCACACTGGACATAGGATCCTCCTCATTGGACATAGGATCCTCCTCACTGGACATAGGATCCTCCTTGCTGGACATAAGATCCTCCTCGCTAGACTCACTAGTGACTTCCCAAGGTAACAGGTTGGGAACACTTCCCCTACCGCAAGATATTCTCGCAAAAACGAGATTATACCTCTTTAGCGAGAGTAAATATAACCCGTATAACCAAGAAAAACACATGTGGAGTACATCTCTTCATGTTTCACATGAAAAGAAAAAAAGGTGCTGAAATGCCTGATACTTTTGCAAATATATAAATAAAAACAAAAACACTCACAATATGTGCATTGGATTTCAGCCTCCTTCCCACTAATGCAGCAATGTTATGAAATTTCTTGATTCTTTTATCCATTTTATAGACACAATTTGCATCATGTTGAGTGTGTGTTGCACTTATTCAGCATTGCACGGAATTTGCCATTATTTTAAATCAAAACAACTCTATGGTCATGTTTAATTACTTTCTCGCTAAAGAGGGATAATCACATTTTAATGAGAAAATCTCGCTATAGCGGAAGTGTTCCCAACCTAGGTAATACTGGCCATAGAGTTGTCATATTTTACTGTAACTCTCACACGGTACTTATCTAGTTATATTTTGAACATGTTCCACTGGCAGTTTTTGCACAATTTCCTATTTTCATATTGCTCCAGAACTGAAGCAGAAATTGACTAATCCTTCTCAAATATATTTACCGGTCGTAACAGGGAAAATTGCCGCTCGTGGATTTGGTCGCTCCTGGCCAAGTAGAATACAATTTAGAGCGACAAAATCCACTAGCGGCAATTTTCCCTGCGTGTGCTAGTGGTACACCGGCAAGTACTAGTATCTGCTTCAAAATATTTCTAATTGAGAAAACTAATCAAGCAATGAATTACAAGCTCAAACAAATTTTGTATCAATACAAATTTCATATTTTTTTTTTTTTTTTTTTTTTTTTTTTACATCCCTTGACTTAAATTTCACGATTCACTGCAGCTTGCAAAACTCACGTGTTCTGTTCTACGCTACAGTACTGTATGATTTTTCAGGCATGTGCTTAGCATTTGGTGGAATCATGATGTACACAACTACGTCATCATTCGAATCATTATACCATCTCACCTGTTCATCTGATGTATACGTTCCTAAGCCGTCTTCATTAAATCTTTCCTTTTCATTTGCAGAGTTGTTGCATCTGAACCTTTCCATTTTAATTTTTCCTACCTTCTTAAACTAAAGAGTTCGGGCGTGGGTAAAACGAGATTGCAAGATATTTAAACCCGTTTAAATTCGATCCATGGATACAGTTCGCCATTTCGTATTTTGGCCGATCCATCTAAATAACTCGGTTATTATTACATAGATAAAGATACAAATTGTAGTATACAAATCTAGATATATATATGCCACATGTGACCGGTCGACAGGGAATGCTCTTACTCCTCCTAGGCACACCCCAGTAATCCCACCTCTGGTGTATTCAGGGGTCCATGTTTGTCCAACTATCTATTTTGTATTGCTTATAGGAGTTATGAGATTGATCACTGTTCGTTATCTTTACCTTTCCTATAAGCAGTACAAATTAGAGAGCTGGGCAAACACGGGCCCCCGGATATACCAGAGGTGGGATTAGTCTCAGGATCATCCGAATGGTCTTGGGATTATTCGCGGACCAATCACATGACACATTACATGAATTCATACTCTTGTGAGCTCTTTTTGGCTGCCAGTGAAAGAGAAGAAGCCCTGTACGATCGATGCACGCAAGATTGTGTCAAATAAAAGAGATGAGATGGGTTTTGAGTTGAAGAGACTTACAAGTAGTATAACATCTCCCTGACCTGCCACTTGCAAAGCCCCGAATCGGGGACCCCCTGTTTGTTTACAAATTTTTGTTTCATGCCTTGTGTATTTTATCATACCGGCCAATCTCTAAAGCTTACAAAAAGCGTGAAACGATTACATAAATCGAAAGAGCGATGAGATAGACAGGGAATGCACACGTGTCAGAGAAATTATTGCCACCAACAAAAAAAGAAAATTTAAGGGATTAGTAATATCCATACTTTAGGTACCTGTGTCTCTATTAACACTTAATACAATGGGACCTAACCTTTTGTCATTACTGTTCATTATCTGCCAGATAAGATTAATGTATGAGATCAAGGGGTTCCCTAACAAATATTTCGGTTTTCGGCTTTTGGCAAAACTACATTTACCGCTTACCGCGATGACTTATTTCTTATTTTAGGCCTACCTCAAGACACGACGAGAGATGGATTTACCTGACACAGTGTTATTGCATATATTATCGTTTGTGAATGAAAAGGACCTTCTTTTAAAGTCTTCCCTGGTTTGCAAAACCTGGAAACGTTTGATAGACAGTCAAACATTGTGGAGAACCAAGTGTGAACGGGCAGGCTATTATTCACAGTCACTGCTTCCCAATCCACCGGGGGATTTCAAGAAGTACTACTTTCAAAACCCGTACAACCGAAATTTGATCAAGAATCCTTGCGCAAAAGGTAATTCGCAGGAACTTGTCAGTAAAAACTGTAATGTGTAGGCCTATAATTATATAAATAATATTTTGATCAGGTGCAGTCCAAAGACTATTTCTACCTACGTAGCTATAATATGTATACGGTGTGACCGTTGGGCCGAGCGAAGCATGTACGTAACTCCGTGTCCCGAGTGGTAATCATAATTCCGTTAAGTACGGTAGATTATGATTCTTTTATAAATATATATTTTGAATGAAATTTCCTTGCGCTAAACACCCAGTAACATCTCAATATTAAAGGAGTTTATATGGGGACAACAGTTTCACATGATCCGCCTATTCGTTGAACGCGGCAAATAAAACGCAAGGCGACGTAAACTGTGCATTGTGACGTCACATTTAACCTCGACTTTTTTCTCTTTTTCAAAGCAAACAATTATAAACAACAATAATACATTCCGTATGCAACGAAAAAGGCCGTTAAAACCAAACAAAATTAACCAATAAATTCAAAATGGTTAAAAAGTAACCATAATTTTATCGTATCTTCTTATTTAAAGAAACTCATGAACTCGTTCATCTATTTAGTCGTATTACGGTTTTATATGTATTTATTTGCTAAAACCTGTTACAATGATAATTATACTATTCACTTTGAACAAACTGAGTGTTTAAATTACGAATTGCACGTTAGAGTCTTCTATTATTGGCATTCAAAATAAAACACGAATAACTGTTGAAACAGGTAATGAAAAAATAAATGGCGGCGCCCATATGGATCACGAAAATTTCAGTGAACGTATTTAGAGATGATCTCTTTTTCTTTTGCTGATTTTGACTTTTTTCTTTTACATACGTGTTACCTTTAGAGCCTTGCTTCGCGGACGGGCCTTCGGCCCGTCCAAGCTTTGCTCGGTATTAATAGGGTAAGCGGTAAATGTAGTACGGCCGAAACCCGAAAGTCCCGGATAGCGATTTTTTCGAGTTTTCTCTCTTAATGCTGCATGTAATAACATATAATTTGCAGAGGTTACTGTTTGTAACCTAGGTACATAAAAAACATAATTTTTTTCTGAGAATTCTTCTACAAAAGTACCAAACCAGAGTTTTCACCTGCCAAAAAGCGGTAAATCTAGTACATTTTATAAATGTCGGAACCCAAACACGGTCGAAGACACTGACCGATTCCCACAGCCCCTTGTAAATACTGGGTTTTAAGTAATCATATTCATGCAAATTATATTGATTAAGACTACATTTTATGTTTCTATCATTATTTCACAACACAGAATAATAAAAACTGCTGTATTTTGTAATCGTATTCTTGTTTTAATCGGAACAAGTAGATCTCCTTAGTTTGGTAAAGTCGTACCTAAACAGCGTACGCTTACATGTAAAACGATAGTTGAGGATTCTATCGGTAATTAGTCAGGATTACAACATTAACCATTGATCCCGTTGCCCAGCTCTAACCACCCGAAGGTTCCCCATTCACCCATTCATGTTATTTTGAATAAAAATTTAAACTCCGAAAGTAAAGAAATTATACCCCCTAAAGTAAATAAACCCCAAAAGTGTGCTTTTACAATATTTTGTCATTTTGATTAAGAAAGAAAAGGGGAAAATGATAGTACAGTCGTTAATCGTCTTGAAGATAGAATGATAATATTAAAATTTGTCGTTCTTCGACGATAAATTACATATAAATTACATGTACATATGATTACTTTAAATCACACTTCGTATGCATTAGTAGCCTACACTGCATCAAAATAATAATTGAATTATAAAATTGTTCAATTAATTCAATAACGAATATGCTTCAACAACCGAAGTTTAAAAAGAAGCACACTATTTATAGGGTATATATATCAAAGTGGATTGAAATAATGCAAAAAAATGCCTGAACTACACATGTATAATTATAAATAATAGGTAGGGTGATACAATAAAATGCGCATATAAATGCACCATATATGCAATTGCGATTTATTTAAGTTACCGTAGATATCTAGAACTCAGTCTAATTCAATATTGTCTATAATGCTAAAAGGCGGACTTTCGGTAGATCAAAAGACCAGCGACCGTGTTCGGGTTTCGGCATTTATAAAACGTACTAGATTTACCGCTTTTTGGTATCCGAAAACTCTGGTTCATTATCTTCTTTACAGGATTCCCAGAAAAAGTTATATGATTCTTGTTTAATAGGTCACAAACAGTTATCATAATAAGTTTGATGTCATTCTATCAATTATTAAGAGAGAAAACTCGAAAAAAATCGCTCTCCGGGACTTTCGGCATTCGGGTTTCGGCCGTACTACATTTACCGCTTACCTATTAATAGCTACCCAAACTTCCGCCAGAGTTCGTTTGCTTACAAACCAAACTCTTCCAGTAAGGCATTATGGGATAGCTATTTTTTAGGCCGCGTATACTGTGTGAAGTCACTGTAGAATGCCGAAAAAACATAACGTCAAACGTAAACAACTTTCAAAACAAGGACGTAAACATCAAGTTCATTCAGGGTTGGGCGGTTAAAACCGCCCCCAGTTTTAACCAGCGGTTTTAACTGTCCCGGTCAATACTCCCTAAGTGGTCAATACTGGTCAATTGAGATTTAAACTGTCCATTTTCCTATTTTTGTATATTTTTTGCAAAGATAAATTAAGCCTTTTCATTATGATATATGGATCAATTGGTTATCAATAATTTTCATTAGATAATTAGATGTAATTTCATAAGTTTAATATATTTGGTTTGCTGAAACTGTGACCATAATATCTTCAGAACTATAAAAGAGGGTCACATATAGCATAACTAGACAATAGGATCTTCTTATACATGTACCTGGATAGATTAAGAATAACAGGACATTAAATAAACAGAGTGATTTAATATGAATTGGGTGACTGATGCTGTAGATAAACAATGTGTTGCAATGTACAGATCAGGAGATGTACCTGAGCACAGGAAACAGAGTTGACAGTTGTTAATTAGCATACTCTGGGACCAGAGAGGACCAGTGTACATGTTATTGTTATGAAAACATCACCAGCACACCCCCTAAAATGTTTATTTAACAGTTAAATGAAGATTTGAAACAATTGGTAGTTCTTGATAAACTAAAGAATTTGAACAGAAATAGAAAACACTTCCCCCATCATACTATCTATGGCTTCAACAAAACATTTTGGAATTTCTATGATATTGTTGAGGACAACAACAAGACCACAGCAAGATGTAAAGACTGCAATGCTGTTGTCAGTGCCAAAGTAATACGGTCACGAAACTTTTTAATTTTTACAATAAACTTTTATATCTTCCCCTATTTAATTGAGTCATTTACATTATTTATTTAATATTATGACTTGCAAGTATATTATAAACTGATAGTGCATGTTATGAATTACAGTATTTACCATAATGGCCACTGAAACATTTAAAATAACCAACAACACAGACTATAATGACCAAACAATTTTCAATCAACCAGTATTGACCACTATTGACCAGTATTGACCGGTTTTAACCAGTATTGACCACTGGCCCGGTCAATACTCATATTGACCACTTTTTTGCCAACCCTGAGTTCATTACTTTACACAATAATTTGAACAGAGTCTCCCTACTTTTTAATTATCTTTTGATCATTTTATGTTTAGAATAAAATCCATACTTTTATATTATCCTCTTAATGTCAATATCTTCAAACTTTTAACTACGAACTACTTATTTAGTGTTATTTGCCTGCGTGATAATCGCGGACTCACAATATACAAATCTGTATATTGTACTGCATCACATAGGAGAGGTCTATTGTAGGTGACGTAATGAGGCCTCGACGGGAAGTTTGATAGCTACCAAGGTATTTAAAGGACTGATTCAGGATTTTCCCCGAAATTTTGTTTTTCACTTTAAATGATCAAAGTCTACAGTCTAGTATGTTTAGAAGGTTTCATAAAAAAAAATCAAAAAAATCAAGGTCATTCATAATGACAGAAGCTTTTATTAGAGAGATTAATATTTGATTGATGTGTGTTATTGTTTACGAAGTTTTCAAAATAAATGGATATTGATCTAAGTTTATCATACACATCGCATTTCAAGTATACACTTTGGGTAAAATGTGTCATTTAAAAGTCAAGATTTATGATTGTACAAAATGAAGATACTTTCAATTACAAAATTAATGGTTCACTGGTTTGTGTTTACATAACACGACTCAAGTCTTTGTTTCCATATCACATACTCAAAGCTCAAATATTGCTCTTATCCTTGCATTCAGACGGTCCAAATTTTGTTTGTCAACATTAGATGAGTTATATTTTAAATTTTTTACATCAGCAATGAAAAATATTTCTTTCGAAAAACGTGAACCAGTCCCTTTACTCCCTACTTTTGCCCATTTTTAAAAATGTAAATAAATGATAATTAAGGCGCAACTTTTAAACGGGTCAGTCGTTTTTAATGTAGATGTGCACGACAAAATTCGGAGTGTAAATTTGAATACTTTACGAGGGTGGAGAATGTAGAGGAAATGCATGAAAAATCTCCCCAAAAACCTTTAATTTAAAAATGCATGAAGGTAAGCTTTAAAATTAATACAGATTTGTAAGACATTCTAGACTTCTTATCACGTACGCAGCTTTGATCTTAAGCTCCTAGAAAATGTAACTGGATGCAGTACATGTAATTGATACAAAATTGAAAGGTATAATCTACTTCATGGATTATAAAGCATAAACTGACCCAAACCAGGTTATACTCGTATAACTTAATTGCCCCTGAATTAAAGTCATTCCTTAAATAATTTGTAGATTCAGAGTGCCATCACACAGCTAGGCTTCTTATTGAAACCACAAATATCTGAATTTTAATCAATAAATAGAAAAAAAACTCTATTTATAGCTATAGGCCCTTATATAAATGATAAATGTATTTATATATATATAAGAGAGACAGAGAGAGAGTTTTTTTTCTATTTTTATCTATTTACTGATTAAAATTCAGATACCTGTGTTGAAACTTGTAGATATCATAAGTGCATGTTTCTAGAAATGTCACAATCTGCCAAATTTGTACTGTAACAGGAAATTTAGTTAAAGATGAAATTCAATTCCTTCGATGTGACAAATTTATAGTCAACAAAGACTTAAAAGAGACAGTAGGCCTTTTCAAATTAGTACTTCGAAAGTGAACATTTACTGATTTAGGCCTATCTGTCAAAGAAAATTTTATTTAGATTTTAAATTGCAAAGTTATTGAAATTATGGGTCAAGTGGAGTATATAGAAGAATAGTTCCTTGTGGAAGTACTATGTTGTATAAGGAGTGATTCGGTTTTAAAAAATTGTCAATACATTATACATTATTGACATTGACAAAGAATGCATATTGTAAAATCTCATACATACTTCATCATTTGTCAATGCATTGGTTTGTTGACACTAACAAACTAAGTTGTCAATGCATTTACATTGATTTGGCAGCTTTGTTTGTCAATGTCAAAGTGTCAAATGATGCATTGACATCTTAGTTTGATCAGCTCATTAATTTCATTTCTGTTGTTCCACTGCATTCGATTGCAGTCTGATTAAAAATCAGACCGATATGATAATGAGTATGGGGTCTGATTTTCATCAGACTGATTTGATTGGTGCATTGATTTCATTTCTGTCGTATCCACTGCATTTGATTGGTGCATTGATTTCATTTCTGCCGAAACTACTTTTCACGTATACTCCAGTTTAGCCAAAATTATGAACTCCTTAGGAAAATTCCTTTATGATAATTTGTGTACATATATATATATATATGAATATATGTATGTGTATATTAAAATTATATATACAGTGCTCCCTCGATATATTGCCAATTTTTGTTCAAGACCAATTTTGGCAATAAAGCTGGTCGACAAGGGATGCTTACTCCTCCTAGGCACCTGATCCTACCTCTGGTGTGTCCAGGGATCTGTGTTTCCCCAACTAGATCTCTATTTTGTATTGCTTATAGGAGTTGTGAGATTGATCACTGTCCATTATCTTCACCTTTCATCATTTAGAATGAGTATAAATTACTTTTATTCCTTAAATAATTTCTAGTCAGGTGCTCTAGCAACTAGAACAACTGAACTACCTAGAACTGGTGATTGATCCCACCTGACTGCCATAACTGTTAGATGTAAAGAGACATAACAAGAATTAAGACACACCCCTTTATTTTTATTATTTATCAAAATGAGATACTTGTATTTCTAAATTTTTAGAACATTTTAATTCTTGGGAAATTACAAAAGATGGAGGTGATCACTTTGTCACGGAAGACAAACCTTGTGGTAGTCATCCATTGGAAAAGTTTACAGATATTAAAGGTATGATCAGTATTGAAACATGTTCAATTTATCCAATCAAGATAGCATTGGGTTTACTTAATTTCACGTAATAGACATTCAGTTGACATTTCCTTTTAAAGAAAACTTTAAAATGAAATGATATCCAGTTTATATCTCAAACCCTCAAGATATTTTCAACTATTTTAACTTGTTCTTAAAGGACCCTACAGGTGTTGGGTGACGTCTTATGGCTGTTTTAACTTGTTCTTAAAGGACCCTACAGGTGTTGGGTGACGTCTTACGGCTATTTTAACTTGTTCTTAAAGGACCCTACAGGTGTTGGGTGACGTCTTACGGCTATTTTAACTTGTTCTTAAAGGACCCTACAGGTGTTGGGTGACGTCTTACGGCTGGTGTGAGAAGCATCAGATCATTGACCTCATTGCAGAAGGGTGTTCTCCTGCAGTTCTGGATGAAATCCGGCCAGAGATACAGGTCTCAGAGTGGTAAGGATCTGGGGCATTGTCCTCTGTTTGTTAAGCAGTAAAACACGATTATAGAAATTCACATGCACATACCAAATTCATACTTATAACAAATTCACACTTATAACAAATTCACACTTATAACAAATTCACATAACAAATTCACATTTATATCAAATTCACACTTATAACAAATTCACACTTATAACAAATTCACATTTCTAACAAATTCACACTTATAACAAATTCACATTTCTAACAAATTCACACTTATAACAAATTCACACTTATAACAAATCCACATTTATAACAAATTCACACTTATAACAAATTCACACTTATAACAAATTCACGTTTATAACAAATCCACATTTATAACAAATTCATACTTATAACAAATTCAGCTTATAACAAATTCAGGTTTATAACAAATTCACATGTATTACAAATTCAGGTTTATAAGAAATTCACACTTTTAACAAATTCACCTCCTGACAAGCGTAGGAGGGTGAATGATTACTTTTTAATTAATGATAATGATTAATCTTTTCCACAAGCAATTATATCGCTTGGGTTCGAATTAAATATTAAAGAGTTTAAAAGACTTTAATAGTAAATTCGAGCCCAAGTGATACAATTACCTGTGGTCTTTTTCAGCTATTACTTGGTTGCAGTAATCATGATAAAAAAAAATAGCATTTTACACAAGAAAATGGTCAAATGTTCAACGCAATGTGTATTGTGATGACTTAAAAGAATAAGAAGGTTATTCATGTATCTCTGAACCTAGAAATATTCTCTCTTCAAACTCATATGACTGAATTGATGTGTTCCCAAAGGACGAATGTTTACAAACTTTGTGTACAACCTCATCGGTAGTTTTCTTGAATGTTTACAGAAACGGTCGACTCGTGGTCCATTCTAAATTCTGTTTCCATGCAATGAAACATGTTGTTGGATGGTCACTTCATTGATTTTAAAAGTGAAGTGATTTTAAAGCACAAAATTTGGCGATTTACTTACCACCATGCCTCACGCCTGCACCCAGTAATCACTACTACCAGAAGTCAACGCAATAACCAGTTTCATTATTACTCAATCGACAGTAATCATTCACCTGCCTTCGTTTGTCAGGGGGTGCAAATTCACGCTTATTGTGAAGTGATATGTATGGCACGCCAAATTCACAAAAATGAGCTAAGTATAGTTTCACAGTTGATAAACTAGGTTTATCGACTGTAAACTATAATTTACGAACTGTAAACTATAGTTAACGATTCGTTAACTATAGTTTTCATCCGTAAAACTATATTTAACGGTTGTAAACTATAGTTTACAAGTGCTAATCCAAGTTTACCTGTCTTTAAATAAACGTTAACAATAGATTTTGCTGATAAATACAGATTCACATTTGTAAACTATAATTTACATTCATTAACTATAGTTCACAATTGATAATCCTAGTTTCACAAATTGTGATACTATATTTATCAGACTTGTAAACCGTAGTTTACAATCGTGAAACCGTATTTATCAGATAAACTATGTTTTGCAATCGCTAATGATTGTTTTCATTGTTAATTATAGTTTACGCTTGTGAAACATAGATTATCTGTTAACTATGGTTTACAGATGTGAAATATAGATTAAAGTCATTAACTATAATTTACGGTCCGTAAACTATAGTTTACAGTCGATAAACCTAGTTTATCAACTGTGAAACTATGTTTAGCTCATTTTTGTGAATAATTGGCGTGCCATAGATATGTAATCCCTAATGAGAGGAAAATCACAAAATTTTATGGGATATAACCAAAGTTTTGTTATTATACAGAGCTCCAGATAATTTTTTACCACAAAGAGTATTTACCCCCAATTTTCAAATCAATGAGTATTTTGATTTTCGGGAAAAGTCCAGAGTATGTTGTTAAGGTATTCAATGTGTAATGACCATATTTCATATCTAATAAATGGATGGTGGAATTTTTGTAATCATGGTATCATTTTGAAGGGTTCATCAATAAAAATAATCCACCGTAGGAATTTTCAAAATTTTGTTTACTGCTTGATTTATTTCACCTAGGATTTAACATTGAAGTATATGGGAAAATCATGTTTTATTACAATATTTTAAAAAGAAATTATATTTTCACACAAATCTCTTGGTAGAAAGTTACAAACACTTTCTCTTAGTGAAAATATGAAATAAAATTAATCATTGACCACACACATTTTTAGAAAATTTAATTTTTCTTGATTTTACAAAGGGCAGACAACTCTTCCAAAAAGTCTTAAGTGCAAAAAGGTCAGCCTCTAATCATTTACCAGTCATGTGAATTTCATCTGCTTCACTTTCATCATTATTTAACAATAAACATTTATGTTGATCTAAATCCTTCAAAACTGTTCATTATCCTTTCATTATACATGGAATACCTTAATTTATTGATTATATCTTTGCTGTTTTTCCACTTATACAGTATTCGATCACTTTTAATCAAGATTAAAATCCAAATGTAATCAGATATTATGTGACTGAGTGTCTGATATATATCAAAAAATTTTAAATACCTCAATGAAGAGTCAATTTTATAAAAAGAATTACAAAGGATTTTCACCCATAAATATACTACCAGTTTTTCTGTACTTTTGACTGCACTCTACCTCTTTAACAAAGTTTAAGTATCTCTAAGCCATCTTTCAAAATTGTCATTGTCATCTAAATGATTTTTCATAACGATTATTTCAAGTAAGATCAAGCACTGAACTAACCGCAATTCATATGTATAGAAATTTTGTACTTATACTATTCACAAGCACGCATTACTATTGGAGTGTAAAGTGTATTTACATTCACTAATGCATAGTTGTATGCCTGATTTTCAACTTTTAAAATGCGTATTTGGTGAAAATCACCGCGTATTTACACTAATAATATGAACCTTACCAGAAGCTCTGGTTATAATTAATCATATTTTACTGGCCCTGGAGGTTTGCTATAAGAGTGTTTTACTGTATATGAAACATATCATTTTATAATGTTTATTGAATTAAGTTTGAAGTTTGGTTTTGTATCAATTTTTTTAATGTTGGGACCTTCACCTTAAAACTTGAAGATGTAAATTATAATACATGTACTTTTCATAATTCAAAGTAAATGTGATGTTCATGACGATCCAATTACACACTTCCCCGAGTCTAATATAAATCACATATGAGGGCTTTTCAAAATGTAGCTGGGCTATCATCTTCACAAGTCAAGGGTTATTGATTTGTTTCCTCGCACTAAACCTTGACATCAGTCGCTATATAAAAGTTGGGCTCATTAGACCATTATGCAATCCACTATAAATAAAACATCCAATGAAATCACTGCATCTGGTCATGGTGTACATGGATACTTGTAAATGACGCGAACTCATACTGCTGTATTAATAAACACGCGCAATTGTAATATTTACACCACTAAATAAGTTTATTGATAGTAGATCAGGTTTGGAAACCTTTTTGCTTTTAAGACAATATTGCTTAAACGATTGAAATAGCCATAACTGTAGGTATCAATACACGTTTTTATTTGAATCTCTCGCTTTGCGTTGTTATGAATAGAACCGCATTCTCATTGCTTCCCACTCTTTTGTGGAAACAATCAGAACGAACCCAACTTTTTTATAGTCGCTGATGTCAAGGGTTAGTGCGAGGTAATGAATCAATAACCCTTGACTTGTGACGATGGTGGGCTATAATAATATGATAAATATAATATACAATGTATCAAATTTTGCACACAATTCTGATCATCCATTGTCTGTCGTTTGTCTGTAAACTTTTCACATTTTTAGCTCTCTTGAGCTGAAGGCTCAAAGAGCTAATGCTATGGCCATTTGTGCGGTGTGCGTAAACTTTTTAGAAAAAGGGCTATAACTCAAGAACCCCTTGGCCAATTTTTTTCAAATTTGTTACAGGGTATCATTGGCCCAAGGGCTTTCATACATACTAAATAGAGGGATGTGACCCTTTAACAAGGGGAGATAATCAAGAAAATACAAACAAAAGTAGTGGTTGCTAAAAAATCTTCTTCTCAAGAACCACTGGGCAGATTATCACCAAACTTACACATAAGGATGAGGATATGTTGTACATTAAAAATTGTTCAAGGCATTACCCTGGGGCAAAGGGCGTGGTCTCAAGGTCACTTCAAAGTTGACCTAAATTTATATTTCCTTAAATCTTTGATATTTTAGTCATTATAAGGACTAGGATCATCAAATTTTGACAGTTGATACATCTTAGGACCTTGTGTCAAGCTGTCTCAAAAGTAGGTCACAGTGACCTACTTTTTCAATTTTGCAGGTATTTATTTTAAAATTAATTTTTATGCATATCTTGGACACTTTGAAGCCTATGATCATCAAAACTTGTCAGTTGGTGGATCACGGGACTTTGAAATGCGTCAACTGAAAAATAGGTCACCGTGACCTACTTTCTGAATTTTATGGCTTATCATTTATAGATATATTTTAAGTTGTTATTTCAAATACCGAGAGGTTTAGAATCATCAAATCTTGTAAGTTGATGCATCTTGAGGCCTTGAAACATATTTATAAAAAAGTAGGTCACAGCGACCTACTTTTTGAATTTTGCAGATATTCAAATTTCACGTTTTCAATTTTAGATGCATATTTTGGGCACTGTAAAACCTAGGATCATCAAACTTTGTCAGTTGATGCGTCTTCAGTCTTCGCTTTGTGTCGACCAAAAAGTAGGTCACCGTGACCTACTTTTGGTATTTGACAGCTAAATTACTATATTTCAGACACTATTTGACCTACAATCATCAAACTTTGTCAGTTAATGCATCTTGAGTCTTCGGAGTGTATCGACCAAAAAGTAGGTCACTGTGACCTACTTTTGGCATTTGACAGTTATATTTATATATTTCAGTCACTAATTGACCTACAATCATCAAACTTTGACAGTTGATGCATCTTGAGTCTACGGAGTGTGTCGACCAAAAAGTAGGTCACCTTGACCTACTTTTGGAATTTGACGGCTATATTTATATATTTCAGATACTATTTGACCTACAGTCATCAAACCTTGTCAGTTGTTGGGTCTTGCATGTTTGAAAGGTTTCAACCAAAAAGTAGGTCAACTTGACCTACTTTTGGAATTGGACGGCTATATTTATATATTTCAGATTAAACTTTGTCGTTTGATGCGTCTTGCATGTTCAAAGGGTGTCGACCAAAAAGTAGGTCACCTTGACCTACTTTTGGAATTGGACGGCTATATTTATATAATTCAGATACTATTTGACCTACAGTCATCAAACTTTGTCAATTGTTGGGTCTTGCATGTTTGAAGGGTGTTGACGAAAAAGTAGGTCACCTTGACCTACTTTTGGAATTGGACGGCTATATTTATATATTTCAGATACTATTTGACCTACAGTCATCAAACTTTGTCAGTTGATGGGTCTTGCATGTTCGGAGTTCACTGACCAAAAAGTAGGTCACCATGACCTACGATTGGAATTTGACAGCTATATTTCAATATTCAGATACTAATTGGCTTAAAATCATCAAACTTTTTCAGTTGATATTTCTTGGGTTCTCAAAATGTGTAAACCAAAAAGTAGGTCACATTGACCTACTTTTTTTGAATTCTTAGGATTTAACTAAAGATTTAGAATACTAAGAGGCTGAGAATAGAAATGGTGGGGGTTGTACAATTTATCAGAAGAGCGATTCTAGGCCCTTGGGCCTCTTGTTTACTTCTCCAGAACCACTGGGCCACTTTCAACCAAACTTGGGAAAAAGCATCCTTAGGTGAAGGGTTTGTACAAATGAAGGGCAACACTCCCTTCAAAGGGAAGATAATCACAAAAAATGCAAAAGAGGGTGGGGTAATTTATAAATGTTCTTCTCTAGAACCACTGGGCCAGAAGAGCTGAAATTTACATGAAAGCTTCCTGACATAGTGCAGATTCATGTTTCTTAAAACCATGGCACCCAGGAGTAGATTGGGCCCACAATAGTGGATCAAAATTTTAAATGTGAATATATAGGAAAATCTTTAAAAATCTCAAGAACCATTGGACCATGGATGTTTACATTTACATGAAAGCTTCCTGACATAGTTCAGATTCAAGTTTGTTAACATCAAGGCCTCTAGGGGTAGGATGGGACCACAATAGAGATGAAAGTTTTTCATGTGAATATATATAAGGAAATTCTTTAAATATGGGCCAAGGTGACTCAGGTGAGCAATGTGGCCGATGGGACTCTTGTTTTAAGGTCTCATCCAACAGATAAAAGCTTTGCTATTGTTGAAAAATGACTGATTGTGCACTTCTGAACACTAAATAGTTCAAGGTGATTGAATGGAGTGTGCATGTTCATCGTAAACTGCAGCAGATGTATATATACACTAAAGCACACTTGCAGTTAAGTACTGGGGACAAACATTTAATTCGTCATCAATATAATTCGTTATGTCCAATTAGTTTATAATATGTTTTAAAATTACAGGGAACGAAAACCACTGTGCTGTAAGCATGAATTCATTATAAGCATGTTCATTGTATCTGCTTGTGAGGGATCTTTAATAGGTAGTGATTTTTATTTGTTTTAAAGGTATGCAGCCAGGTTTGACTGCAAGATGGAATACCACATAAAAGTGAAGCTGTTGGATGGTGAATCCAAGGTCTTGAACAAATGGTCTTTTTCTGATGAGAAGGAGGCAGGCAGGGATTGGTTTAAAGTCAGTACAAACAACAAATTCCCTCAATAAAGTGATAGGAGTGCTAAGCTCATTTTATCTTTACATGCAATAAACAGGCACTCAGCATTTTAAATATCTATAATAAAAAAAATTGTCTCCATGTAAACATGATATTATGTTTACAGGAAGACATTTTTTTATTATAGATATTTAATGCGTCGAGTGCCAGTGATGCAATAGTTAAGTATTATGAAGTTAAGATGTAGTTTGTAATTCAAAATGGAATATTATTTGATTGACTGTGGTTTGTGAAGTTTAGAGGGGACAGGGCAATTGGTGTGATCTGAATCTGTCCCTGTGATATGAGTGATGTTGGATTGAATGGGAACTTTGGCGGAGGGAGGGGGGTACTACTTTGTCAAGGGGAGAGAATGGGCCATATTTCATGTACAAAGTTACACCTGTAATGGTGTGTGATACAGTTTATAGCACTATAGTTATGTTTCTCATACTCTGTTTGGGTTCAGTAATAAAACTTGGACTGTTTTCATTTTATTATACCCCCCGCAACAAGTTGTGGGGGGGGGGGGGGGGGGGTGTCTGTCTGTTTGTCCGTCCGTCTGTAGACGCAATGGTTTCCGGGCTCTAAAGCATTATCCTTTCCACCTACCGTCACCATATCATATATGTGGACTACCCATGGGATGAAGATGTTCCCTATCGATTTTGGCGTCCAAAGGTCAAGCGCACTGGACATCGAAGTAGCAATATGGTTTCCAGGCTCTAAAGCGTTATCCTTTCCACCTACAGTCACCATATCATACATATGGACTACCCATGGGATGAAGAAGTTCCCTATCGATTTTGGGGTCAAAAGGTCAAGCGCACTGGACATTGAAGTATCAATATGGTTTCCGGGCTCTAAAGCGTTATCCTTTCCACCTACAGTCACCATATCATACATATGGACTACCCATGGGATGAAGATGTTCCCTATCGATTTTGGGGTCAAAAGGTCAAAGGTCACGTGCACTGGACATCGAAGTAGCAATATGGTTTCCATTTAAATTCTTTAACGGCTTTTTTCATGGCATGGAGATGGTGTGTTCCTAGATAATCCATTTCTCCCTACAAACGAGAATACCCAAGGTTTGTCATGCCATTTGTTTTTTACACTCAGAAAAGAGGTAGTTTATACGTATTACCAACACCCTTTGGGAGATTGGGGTAAGCGGGGGGTATTCTTAGTGAGCATTGCTCACAGTACCTCTTGTTTTGTCTCCCTCTGGAACTGTCCGTCCATCTGTCACCAAATTGGTGAACGCTTCTCCTCCTACATGTACATGTGGCTTATCGAATAGACTTGACACTTTGTACAATTCTTCATTGCCATACGTAGATGTGCATATTGTCATGATGGGAGGATCCAATTATTTTCCTAAATGTTACAGTGGATCTAAGAGGGGTGGAGGATGTAAAATAGCATGTGAACACTTCTTTTATATGGCTTATCGGATAGACTTGAAACTTTGTACAATGCTTCATTGCCATTTGTAGATGTGCATATTATCGGGACAGGATGATCCAATTATTTTTCTAAATGTTATAGTGGATTTAAGAGGGGTGGAGGATGTAAATAGCTTGTGAACACTTCTCCTATATGGCTTACCTGATAGATTGGAAACTTTGTGCAATGCTTTCATTGCCATTTATAGATGTGCATATTGTCGAGACAGGAAGATCCAGTTATTTTCTATAAGTTATAGGATGTTAAAATAGCTTGTGAACACTTCTCCACCTATATGGCTTATCTGATAGGCTTGAAACTTTTTACAATACTTTAATGCCATTTGTAGATGTACATATTATAGGGACAGAAGGATTCAATTATTTTCCTTAAAGTTATAGTGGATCTGAGGGGTGGAGTAGGGATGAAACAATATGCCCCCTTCACGATACGATACATAAATTACAATACTTGTGCCCCAATTCAATATTTTCAATATGATACAATTTACAAAAGAACAATTTAATTACCAAGATTCACAATCATAATTCTAAAAGCAAAATATTTTCAAACTGCCAAACGGTAAAATGCCTGTTGACTCTGTAGTTTAAACTGATAAAGTGCATTATTATTTCGTCAGACCCAAGGCAAACAACTGTCTGATCATTAATCGATGTTATTTTGTCCCTCATGCTGGCAAAGATAATAAGTACAGTCCAAGCCTGATGTATTTTACCTAACCCGTTTGTAATAAACATTTCGAAGCGAAAATAGAACATTGAATTTGAATCGAGCGTTTATATTGAACAGTATTGATATTTCGGTGAATTGTTTCAGCCCTAGGGTGGAGGGTGTAAAATGGTTTGTGAACACTTCTCCTACATGGTTTATCGTGGTTCATAAAGACTTTCACGCTCGTCACCTCGTCATGTCCACTTCCAAATGATTTTTGATGACCCGTTTGTTAACTTAGTTCGCCCAAATGGTAATCTGCTGACGAGTTTGGATTGTGATTAACATTTGTATTTCCTGCTCATGCTTTCTCCTCCATACCATGCAGTACATTAAGAGGAGAAGGTTTCATTTGGAGCACTTCCAATTTGGGGAACTGGGGAGACATTTGTTTTTCATGAAAACAACATTATCTCTAGTTTTATTTCTCAATCATGACAACAATGTCCTTTCAGTTTGTTATAAAAACTTCAATTTATAAAAGACCAAGTTGAAGTACAAAATATATTAAATTGATAAAAAAAATTGATTAACTTGTCTGTATTACAAGCAAAATGACATCAGCATGAACATCATAGGGGTCATTTCTGCAAATTGCATGTATGGTACCCGGTGCTGCTAATGTTAATACAAAGACCTAGATATTTCTTCCCTAAATACTGGTAGTATAATAATGAAAGAAGTAGAAAATACATTCTCAAATAATTGAGGTACAGTTAATTCTCGAATTATTGCCACTCAATTCATCACCCTTTTCGTTATAATGCCGCATTTTTCTAAGAATGTTTTTCCTGTTACTTAAAACTCTCGTTAAAACGCCAAATTCGCCATCGCCATTTGCCATGGTATTTTTAGTACAAAAGTCTATATCAAAGTGTTAATTATCTTGATAAACCGCCATGGGTGCACATGATCAGTGATGCGGAAATCGGTCATTATCGATCTCCAGCGTACGCCTGGGCAGAAGGAACCCAGTATTAAATAAACAAGATAATTACTCAATATGAACCGTAGTCTTGTTGTTTTTACCTCATCGAAAAATATTTCAGTTTAGCTATGGCTTGACGC
>NC_079168.1:74791785-74849285 GCF_947568905.1 Ostrea edulis
GTGGTTTACGAATGATTAATATAAAAGCCTTTATTGCATCTTTAAAAAAATTTTGGATGAGACAATTAATCTTTACAGATAAAGGCTTTGAACTCTTCATTCCCAAGCTTGATTTGACAAAATTAACTACATGTGGAATAGATTATATACATGAGATTAAAAAAACAGTCAAAAATGTATTTTGGATAGATGTCTTTAATGCTTGGATAGACTTAGTTTAGAAAGACAGTCTTCTTATAGAAAAGGCAAAAGGTGATGTACCACTTTTTTTTAATCCAAACATTATGATAGGTAAAAAAACATATTTCAATAAAAATCTGTTTGAGTATAACATACAATTTGTAAATGATATCATACATGAAGATGGTACTTTTTATACATATGAAAAATTTTCATCCATTTATCCTTGCGTACATATTAATCTTTTAGAATTTATGGGTATAGTACAGGCAGTAAAAGCATGGATGAAAACAAAAAAAATAATGAAAGGGCTATATTTAAGGTACAAAATCCCTTGATTTTACCTAATATCTATAAATTGTCATGTTGTAAGAAATCAAAACATATTTATGATATATTGAACTATAACGATACTGAACCAATCTGTAAAACAAAATGGAACACTCTATTTGGACTTGAAGAAAGTGAATGGAGAACAATTTATAAGTTACCATTTAAGTTAACAAAAAATTCAAAATTTCAATGGTTCCAATGAATAGAATTTTGGCTACAAACACTTTCCTGCATAAAATTAAGAGGAAGGATACAAAAAGCTGTACATTTTGTAAATTGGAAGAAGAAACATTGGAACACCTCTTCTGGGAATGTGTAAATGTTCAATCTTTTTTAGATACTTTGGAAATATATGTTGAAGAAAATACAAATCTACAGTTATCTATTACAAAAAGAAACTTTTTGCTTGGATTTCTTGATTCAAACAAATATATTCAAAACACACTTTTTCTGTGGTTAAAGTACTACATATATACATTGAGGTGTACAGAAAAGACGTTAAATATAGTGGTAGCGATATCTCATTTGAAAAAGAACTATGAGACCTTGAAATACATCTTCTATAAAAATGGTGAAAAAATAAAATTTGACACAACCTGGAATGGATGGAACCTTTTATTCAATATTGAAACAGCCTCTTGATATATTTATTCTCTCTCTCTCTCTCTCTCTCTCATAAAACTTTTTTTTTCTGTAACTTGAAGATTGATGCATATGCCGCTCGTGTTGATATTACAGAATAGAAGAAAATAAAGAACTATAAAAAAAAAATTCACATAAAAGCTTTCTGACGTAGAACAGATTTAAGTTTGTTCAAATCATGGCCCCTGGGTGTAGGATGAGGCCACAATTGGGTATCAAAGTTTTACATGCGAGTATGTAGGGAAAATCTTTTAAAACATCTTCTCAAAAAACCACTGGGCCATGAAAGTTGAAATTTACATGAAATCTTCCTGACATAGAGTAGATCCAAATTTGTGCAATTCATGGTCCCCAGGGGTAGGATGGGGCCACAATAGTGGATTAAATTATTTTATGCTGATACAGTGAAACTTCTCTAAACCGGCAAGCTCTCAAAACGAAAAAAAAAACCAACCGGCTGGTTTAGAGGGATGGCCGGTTTACCGAGAATTTGGCATTTAGAGACATATTATCTCAAATCAATAACAGGATACGCAAAGAAAACACAGACGCCTATTATTGGAATTCCTCTTGCCTATAAAAACTCTGTTTACATCCATTGCTTATGTCATTAACAAATTTGTTGTAACGTTTTTGAAAAGTACAGTAGTAAATATGGAATTGTAATTTTCATATTTCTTAGGAATTTTCAGTCTATGGAAATGAAGAAAATTAATTTATCTTTTGATAATTATCATTAACAGTCATGGGTTAGTTCTTTATTAACTACCGCGTATATCCATACAATAGTATGATGCAACCATGTGGCATTTGATACTGTATTCATTCAATATGTTCATATCCGTTTATTACATTTTGTACAGAATTTGGAAGGGTCACTTGGATTAGTCAAGTGTCACTTAACACCCTCGACAGCACAGGTAAACAATAGAAATTATAGAAGTTGCTTGTGTTTTTCATTCCTCTGGTTGATAATTTCCCACGTGGCTGGTTGGTCAGTCATTTTTTAAACCTGGCCGATCTTGATTACCCTCTGGCCAAAATTTCTCGTCTTCGAAAAATGGCCAGTATTATAAGGGTAAATTACACATTTGTTAACAAATGTCTTTTAAAAAGTGTCCGGTTTTCAGGGGTGGCCGGTTTTGTAAGAATTTCTTTATAAGGAAATGTTAAGATTTCTGCTGGGACTTTGAAAATCAGCCAATATTCAAGGAGAACTGGTTTTCTGAGGGACCAGTTTGGAGAAGTTTCACTGTTTATAGGAAAAATCTTTTGAACTATTTAAGACAGGCCTTTCATATTTTGTGTATACATTCTTTACAGAAATACCTTTCATGCGATGTAATGGTGTGTGATCTTGTGACCTTGACTTGGATGTTTGACCTACTTTTAATAAAAAATCTGACCTATACAATTGATCCTGAAGTATTTAAGGTAGATCTTTCATATCGAACTTGCTTATATGTATTTCTTATGACAAGACCTTTCATTTAATATCATAATCTTTGACCTTGAACTTTGACCTACTTTTAAGAAAACCTATTGATTATATCTGGAACTATTTTAGGTGGAGCTTTCATATTTTGTAGATAATAGATTCTTTATGGCAAGACCTTGACTTGTTCACAATGATGTTTGATCTTTTGACCTTAGAGTTTGACCTACTTAAAAAAAACCCTGACCTATTCAAATTCTCCTAACTTATTTAAAGTAGAGCTTTCATATTTTGTATGTAGGTTCTGTGGGAATACCTTATTATTTTGTGATGTTTAAACTTTTGACCTACTTTTTAAATACGGTATCTGATCAGTTATCTAATATCTCCAAGTTAAGACATTTCATATTTTGTGTATAGATTTCTTATGGCAAGACCTTTGATTCATACTATGACCTTTGACCATGTGACCTTGAAATTTGACATACTTTTAAGAAAACATATCCTGTTAGGTATCTTCAGAACTATTGTAATTGGGGCTTTTATATTTTGTATATAGTTAAAACTTAAAGAATTAAAACAGATCACCAACACATAGTGAGAATGCAGGATACACTTTATTGGTTGACCGGTTTTGACCAGAGGGCAGTCATCATCAGAACAACCTGGTTGTTCTGATGACGACCGCCCTCTGGTCGAAACCGGTCAACCAATAAAGTGTATCCTGAGTTCTCACTATGTGTTGGTGATCTGTTTCTTTAAGTCTATACTTTGGATACAGACCCTGCTGAATACCACGTGGTATCCACTTGTGAGAATCTTCCACAATTTGAACCTCAAGGTGTTGGTCTCCAGTTTTTACTTTGTTTGTATATAGTTTTTTAATTATGAGACCTTGTAATACAATCTTATTTGATCTTGTGACCTTGATCAACATTTGTAAAAACCTGACCAAATCAATATCTCCTGAACAATTTAAGGTAAATCTTTATTTTGTATATAGATTCATCTCCTGACCTATTTACGATAGAGCTTTCATATTCTGTATATAGACTTCTTAAGGCAAGGTCTTCGTATCTCATCACCATTTAATATAGGATTAATCATTCTTTTTGAAGAGTTTATCAATGTGTAAATTCTGGACATTTTACTCACAAACTAAATAAAAGCGCTTTGCACTTTTACATAAAGTTTGCGAGTAAAATGTCCAAAGTTTACACATCAATAAATTCTTCAAAAAGAATGTTTGATTCTTATAATTCCAATTCGTTCCCTGTATTATCAATTTAAATTTTTTTAATTGTTTCCCCGCACTATGTTATTTGTTTTCAGGCGCGTATGTATACATAGCGTTTTTTGGATTTATTGATGTGTAAATTCTCCTTCAGATTTGTTTTTGTCCGATCAAAACAATTGTAATAAATAACATTGGAATCATGACCATGTGACCTTGGTCTTATCCAGAACAGCAGGATCATATTAGTCATTGGTGTTGAGGCATCTCTGTGCTGTGTGAATTCATTTTCACTTTTGTTGTGATCCTTTGGAGCTACATGTAAGTTGAGGCCACAATATGGAGTCAAAAATTTTCATGGGAATAAAGACTGATAAAAAAAAATAAATTTGAAAATCACAACAGCTGAACAATGGCAGGGCCAAGGTGACTCAGGTGAGCGATGTGGCCCATGGGCCTCTTGTTTTTATATTTTACTTTCATTTCTGTTGGAATATTCCCAGCTGTTGAAATAATCAGGTTACATTATTGAATGCACATTGTTTACATTCGTAAAACATCAATCAATCACATTCATGTGGACAGTTGGTAAAAGATATGAAAGGTAAAAACATTGGTAATGGAAATATTTCTTTGTTAGAGAGGTAAAGCACATTTTGGTGAAAAAAAATTCCATACCCAAAACATCTTATTCCTTTCTAATATGATATATGAATGATATTTTTCAACTTTGAAATGACTGCATGCTTGTCAAAAGTTACACTAGGAGCCAACTTGTATAACATTCAATTTTGTTCAGGGAGCAAAAATTCAAGGGACATAATTTGAAGATCATATTTGTTTTAAATTTGGAAAGAAATGGAGATAAATACTTAAATTATTATTCTCCACAGAAAATGACTTGTACGAGTCATTTAGACATATATTTTTTAAAATTCCTTATAAGAATTTGAACAATATGACCTTTACTGTCCCTTTAACAATGACAGAGGTATCATGGAAAGACACATTGCATTGCCTATTCAGGTGACCCAATTTGATATGAATTTAAATGAAGTTCATTCATTGGATAATGCTGAGGCGAGATTGTCTCAATCATGTACCTCTTACGTAAACATCTCCAAAAAGCTTAAGCATAAAATACATAAAGTATAAAGGGTTCAAAGTGGGATTTTCAATACAAGGAGAATGTTATATATTCCAGGTCTGAGAAAGCAGCCACGGGATCGGAAGTGTCCAAATCCAGCTATTCTTCTTCGGAATCAGAATCTGAGAGGAGTTATAATGAAGAAAGTGGAGAGGATGAGTTCCTGTGAACTTTAATCACAATGGCTGGATGTGCATTTCAATTCTTGCAAGTGAATGAGATTATCATGTATATGCACGGGTCACATTTTATGAGATTGTTGACAGACATTAGATTATGGGACATTACTTTTTTGTATAACCTGACTCTACCAGTGGGTGTGGTTAAGCATGTTGATACTGTAAACCAGCCTTCATTTCTGTGTATGTTCACAGTTTTAAAATAAGCATGTTGGTGTGGTAGTTGTGATGTAGATAGAGCAATTACAAATATTAGCAAGAGTCAAACACATGTAAAATATTATTGTATGTAATTAATTCTTACATAATTTTATGACCCAACTTTATGACAAATGATGTGCTATTTTTGAGGACCATCCAACTTGCATGGTTTTTAGCTCTACTGGTCAAAGTTGCATATTCCTCCATCTGTCTGTTTGCTAAAGGACAATGTTTGATAGCAGCTAGCCTTTTTAGGGCCCTGTAAAACTTAATTTAGTGGTTTATTTTTAAAGCCTTAAAGGCAGACTAAATTATCTCTTTTATTCCATAATTTAGAGTCTTTGATATAACATGTTTATTACTTTTGACAAGATCCCTCTGTTGATACCAATTTTTTTGACCTCATGACCTTGAAGTTTGACCTACTTTTGAAAAACTTAAAGCTGGGGCTATAACTTTTGAATGGTTAATGATAGTGGCTTTCATATTTCACCTATGTATTCCTTGTGACATGATCTTTCTTTGGGTACCTTAATAACTTTGCTGCCATACAGTATGACAGTGTATCGGGGCATCAGTGTTTCACAAACATCTTATTTTTATCTGACTCTTTGAACTACAGTCTCAACAGAGACATCTGGTTTTGTGGTACTCTGAGAATTTTATATAAGAATCTGTTCTTCTTGGGAGGTAAAGATTTAATAGTGAATTGTGGGAACAATGATACCGTGTTTACAAATAACCAACAGTTTTACTTAGAAGTATAGACAGGATATTTTTTATCATGATAAGCATGCAACCAATCTTAAGGGGGAAAAAATCTAGGGATTTTTAGGCATTTTGTTTGTTTGGAAAGAGAGTAAGAGGGAGAAAAAGCATCTGTATAACTGGTACTTTAGGTGAGTCGCAAATTTATCAATTTTCTCCTAATAGTTTGCAAATTCACACCAAAGGAAAAATGACAATTCTTTAAATTCATTTACTCAAACATTACACGGGTTTGAACTGTTGACAAATTCAAGTTTAGGTGGCTCTGGTACTCTTCTCTCTCTTAATATTATACCAAACATTAGATCTGCACAAAATTCCTGGATATTTGTTGAATTGCTTCAATCATTCACTTTGACTGTTTCTTGACCTTCAAGACATTTTTCAGAGGTCAAGGTTTGTTTTATGTTGATGTTTAATTACATGTACGGTGACCAAAAGAATTCAGGATGTTGAGTTAAAGTAAGATTTTATTAATGGGATTGTTTTGAATTGTTACCGATATTATATAATAGCTGTGATCATTTTTACAACATAACACACATTATATATATACTACATTGTTATGTATTTATTCATTTACATTAAAATACAAATTCCTATAGAATTATGATTCAATTTCTGTTCCTTGTCTCCACAAACCGAATACAGTTACAGAAGCTCTTTAAAGTATAGTCATGGTTCACATAGTGGGTTAATTTGAAGTAAACTTTTGAAATATTTAAAAGAACAATTTTCTGACAGCCAAAAACATTCTGAAGGGGTTCATAACTGCATGGTCTAGGATTTGAAAACAAGGGGCCCATGGGTCACACCAGTCACCTTGGCTCATATTTAAAGATTTTTCCTATATATTCGCATGTTAAACTTTGATCCCATATTGTGGCCCCAACCTACTCCTGAGGGCCATGATTTTTTTCAAAATTGAATCTACACTATGTCAGGAAGCTTTCATGTAAACCACTTTCCTGGCCCAGTAGTTTTTGAGAAGATTTTTGAAGATTTTCCCTATATATTTGCATGCAAAACTTTGATCCCTCCTTGTGGCCCATCCTACCCCAGGGGCCATGATTTTAACAAACTTAAATCTGCACTTTGTCAGGAAGCTTTCATGTAAATTTCAGCTTTTCTGGCCCAGTGGTTCTTAAGAAGATTTTTAAATGACCCCACCCTATTTTTGCATTTTTATGCCCCCCTTCAAAGAAGAGGGGCATATTGGTTTGCACCTGTCGGTCGGTAGACCACATGTTGTCCGCTCAATATCTTGAGAACCATTCACTTGATCGTAATGATATTCATATGTGGGTTGGTAATGAAAAGGACCCCTATTGTTTTTCAGGTTAAAGGTCAAGGGTCAATCTACTCTGGACATAGGAATATACTCTCTGCTCAATATCTTGAGAACCCTTTGCTTGACAGACATCAGACTTGGTACACTGGTACATCTTAAGTAGTAGATGACCCCTATTGATTTTGAGGTCACATAGTCAAGGGTCAAACTGGACATAGGAATATATTGACCACTCAATGTCTCGAGAATCCTTTGTTTGACAAACATCAAACTTGGTACACTGGTATATCTTTAGAAGAAGATGACCCCTATTGATTTTGAGGTCACATGGTCAAGGGTCAAACTGAACATAGGAATATATTGTCCGCTCAATATCTTGAGAACCCTTTGCTTGACAGACATCAGACTTGGTACACTGGTACATCTTAAGGAGTAGATGACCCCTATTGATTTTGAGGTCACATAGTCAAGGGTCAAACTGGACATAGGAATATATTGACCACTCAATGTCTCGAGAACCCTTTGTTTGACAAACATCAAACTTGGTACACTGGTATATCTTTAGAAGAAGATAACCCCTATTGATTTTGAGGTCACATGGTCAAGGGTCAAACTGGACATAGGAATATACTGTCCACTCAATATCTTGAGAACCCTTTGCTCAACAGACATCGAACTTGGTACACTGGTACATCTTCAGAAGAAGATGACCCCTATTGAATTTGAGGTCACATGGTCAAAGGTCAAACTGGACATAGGAATATACTGTCTGCTTAATATCTTGAGAACCCTTGCTTGACAGACTTCAAACTTGTTACACTGGTACATCTTCAGGAGAAGATGAATACTAATGATTTTGAGGTCACATGGTCAAGGGTCAAACTGGACATAGGAATATACTGTCTGTTTAATATCTTGAGAACCCTTTGCTTGAAAGACATCAAACTTGGTACACTGGTACATCTTCAGGAGTTGATGACCCCTATTGATTTTGAGGTCACATGGTCAATCCACTCTTGACATAGGAAGATATTGTCTGCTCAATATTTTGAATTGATGATACTACTTTCAATTAAATGATGTGTGTGTGTATAACCCTTTTCAATTTTGCACCATGGGGGGCATGTGTTTTACAAACATCTCTTGTTGTAATTTTCTCCCCTTTGAAAGGGAAATGGCCCTTGAGTTGAACAAACTTGAAAGCCCTTCACTCAAGGATGCTTTTGGCCAAGTTTGGTTGAAATTGGCCCAGTGGTTCTGGAGAAGAAGTCAAGAATGTAAAAAGTTTACAGACAGATGGACAGCAGGCGATCAGAAAAGCTCACTTGAGCCCAAAAAAAAGCCATGCAGTCCCACATGATAAAAATCCTGGTGTCTTTATGTCCTGTTTTAACTGTAAAGGTGCAGTCACAGAATGAGATTATCTTTACTTTTTGATTTATCTAATCGACTCGTCTTCGTTTACAATTGTAACCTGTGAACACTTCCATTTAAGGCGGTACTCTATATCGTCATAATGGCCGACTTCCTTTTAAAACTTGGATGAGACTAGAGATGTTTTTATGAAAAACAATATCTCCCCAAATTGGAAGTGCTCAAAATGAAACCTCCCCTTAATGTACTGCATTGTATGGAGGAAAAAGCATGAGCAGGAACATGGGCAAGCCACATAGGAGAAGTGTTCACAAACTATTTTACACCCTCCACCCCTCAGATCCACTATAACTTTAAGGACAACATTTGGATCCTCCTGTATCTGCAATATGCACATCCGAAAATGGCATTGAAGTATTGTACAAAATTTCAAGTCTTAGACTATCGGATAAACCATATAGGAGGAGAAGCATTCAAAAGCTATTTTAACATCCTCCACCCCTCTTGGATGCACTTTAACTTTTAGGAAAATAATTGGATCCTCTTGTCCCACCAATCTGCATGCACATCTACAAATGGCAATGAAGCATTGTACAAAGTTTCCAGTTTATCCGATAAGCCATATAGGAGAAGAAGCATTCACAAGATTTTGTGACAGACGGATGGACTCGGATAGAAAGTTCAAAAAACAATGTCTCCCCCTGAAAGAGGGGAGACATAAATATAAATATCAGCAATATTTGTCTATTCATTTCAAATATTGCCAAGCCGAGTAGCTCAATAGGTAAACACGTCAACTGCTGAACTGTAGATCGTGGGTTTGAGTCCCGCAGGGGTTTAAAAAAATTTCAGATTACCTACTTGAACTGCATTTTTTGACTATATAAAATAAATTTGAAAGTCTTCAATTTCAAAATGTTGCACGTATCCTTCATTTGTCATCAATATCAAATTTCTCTGGTGTAGCATTCCTCCTTAAAGTTGATTTTGAATCAAATGAAAAATTGAGTCCTGTGAACTCATACTCACCTTATTGGGTCACTGTCACAGAGTCCAATGGCAAACCACATTGTGTTGTACCTCTCGAGACAAGAGAAAATGATTGATAAATGAAGATTTTCCTTGTATATTTCTATGTAAAACTTTGATCCCCTATTTTGACCCCAACTGCACTATGTCAGTAAGCTTTCATGTAAATGTTAGCTCTTCTGGATCATTGGTTCTTGAGAAGATTTTCAAAGATTTACTTTCTCTGTATATTCCCATGTAAAACTTTGATCCCCTATTGTGGCCCCAACCTACCCCCGGGGGCCATGATTTGAACAAACTTGAATTTGAACTATGTCAGGAAGCTTTCATGTAAATCTTAGCTCTTCTGGCTCAGTGGTTATTGAGAAGAAGATTTTAAAAGATTTTCCCTGTATACTTCTTTGTAAAACTTTGATCCCCTATTGTGGCCCCATCCTACCTCTGGGGGCCATGATTTGAACAAACTTGAATTTGCAATATGTTAGGAAGCTTTCATGTAAACCTTAGCTCTTCTAGCTCTGCGATTCTTGAGAAGAAGATTTTTAAAGAATTTCCCTACATATTTCTATGTAAAACTTTGATCCCCTATTGTGGCCCCAACCTACCCCCGGAGGCCATGTTTTGAACAAACTTGAATCTGCACTATGTCAGGAAGCTTTTAGGTAAATCTCAGCTCTTCTGGCTCATTGGTTCTCGAGAAGTTTTTAAAGCTTTTTCCTATATAATTCCTGTAAAACTTTGATCCCGTGTTGTGGCCCCAACCTACCTCTGGGGGCCATGATTTGAACAAACTTGAATCTACACTATGTCAGGAAGCTGTCATGTAAATGTCAGCTCCTCTGGCCCAGTGGTTCTTAAGAAGATTTTTAAATGACCTAATCCTAGTTTTGCATTTTTGTGATTATCTCCCTTTGAAGGGGGCATGGCCCTTTATTTGAAAAACCTTAATAGCCCTTCAACCAAGGATGCTTTGAGCCAAGTTTGGTTGAAATTGACCCAATGGTTCTGAAGAAGAAGATGAAAATGGGAAAAGTTTATGACGCTGACAGACAACGGTCAATGATCAGAAAAGCTAACTTGAGCATTCGGCTCAAGTGAGCTAAAACAAGAGGCCCATGGGCCACATTGCTCTCCTGAATCACCTTGGCCCATATCTGAAGACTTTCCATTTATATGTGCATGTAAAACCTTAGTCCCCATTATGGCCCCAACCTACCCCTGGAGACCATGATTTTTGCAAACTTAAATCTACACTATATCACAAAGCTTCCATGTAAATATCAGCTTTTCTGGCTCAGTGGTTCTTGAGAAGAAGATTTTTAAAGATTTTCCCTATATATTTGTATGTAAAAGTTTGATCCCCTATTGCAGCCCCATCCAACCCCCCGGGGGCCATGATTTTAACCAACTTGAATCTGCACTATATCAGGAAGCTTTCATGTAAATATCAGCTTTTGTGGTTCAGTGGTTCTTGAGAAGATTTTTCCTATTTGTATGTAAAACTTTGATCCCCTATTGTGGCCCCATCCAACCCCCGTGGGCCATGATTTTAACAAACGTGAATCTGAACTATGTCAGAAAGCTTTCATGTAAATCTCAGCTTTTCTGGCTCAGTGGTTCTTGAGAAAATTTTCCCTATATATTTGTATGTAAAAGTTTGATCCCCTATTGCGGCCCCATCCTACACCCGGGGGCCATGATTTTAACAAACTTAAATCTGCACTATGTCAGGAAGCTTTCATGTAAATATCAGCTTTTCTGGCTCAGTGGTTCTTGAGAAGAACATTTTTAAAGACTTTCCCTATATATTTGTATGTAAAACTTTGATCCCCCCCCCTTGTGGCCCCATCCGACCTCCGGGGCCATGATTTTAACAAACTTGAATCTGCACTATATCAGCAAGCTTTCATGTAAATCTCAGCTTTTCTGGCTCAGTGGTTCTTGAGAAGATTTTTCCTATCTATTTGTATGTAAAATTTTGAGCCCCTATTGTGGCCCCATCCAATCCCCGGGGGCCATGATTTTAACAAACTTGAATCTGCACTATATCTGGAAGCTTTCATATAAATCTCAGCTTTTCTGGCTCAGTGGTTCTCAAGAAGATTTTTTAATGACCCTACTCTATTTTGACATTTTCTTGATTATCTCCTCTTGGAAGGTAACAATTTAGAATTCCCTTTACCTAAGGATGCTTTGTGCCAACTTTGGTTGAAATTGGCCCAGTGGTTTTTGAGAAGAAGTCAAAAATGTTAAAAGTTTACAGACGGACGGACTACAGGTGATCAGAAAAGCTCAGGTGAGCTAAAAAACAATTTCTAGAATAACAATCATTTCAGGAAGGTATTTTTTTCTGGTGGGTTTTTTTTTTTTTGGTGGCTTAGACATAACCAAATTCAAATCCCTCATAAAAACAAGAGGCCCATGGGCCTTTATGGTCACCTGAGTATTAGTTAAAAGTACCACTAGTCCCAAGGGCTACTAAAAATTTCCTGTTCTAAATATCTAAGCTAAATTCTAATATTCAGCAAAAACACATATAAAACAAGATGTGTTCTTTAAAAAAACTTAAATGCCCTCAAAAGGGCCTATCCTGATGAAAAGCTTTACATAATATAATGTAACTAACACGAAATGACTTATTTGTACCTGTCCTAGACTCAAAACCCTGGGGTTGCAAAATTTACAATTTTGGTACATCCTTTTCTGCTTTTCCTAAATATGCAATTAGTTTTTATACCATATCAGCAAACTTCAAGAAGTCTTTCAAAAGATGAAGACAATAATCACAGTGACTATAATAATTTTGGCTCCACCCTGGAACCAAACCACTAGGATTATGAAATTTACAAATTTGTAAAGGACTACTTACTCCTTCTAAGTATGTATTTAGCTTGAATTTAGTATCAAAAGCATTAAATAAGATATTATTTAACACATACACTATATATACCAAGTTTGGTCCCACCCTGGAGTCAGAACCTCTACCCAAGGGATCATAAACTTTACAATTTTGGTAGAGGCCTTCCTGCTCTAAACAAGAGGTACTGTGAGCAATGCTCACTAAGAATACACCCACCCCCCCCCCCACCCTAATCTCCCAAAGGATGTTCTTAATAGGTATAAATTACCTCTTTCCTGAGTGTAAAAATATGGTATGCCTTTGTAGAAGAAAATGGAAGATATAGTCCGAACACAAATCCATGGCATAAACCTATAATTTGACCTTGAGATCAAAGGTCAAGGTCATAAAGAGGTCATGAATGTACATGACACATAGTCTCATGGTGATACACCCATGTCTTATGGTATGACTATGTCAAAACTCTATAATCAATTTTGACCTTGAGGTCAAAGTTCAAGGTCATATAGAAGTCATGAAGGTACCCGACACATCGTCTCATGGTGATACATTCTTGTGTCAAATATGGTATGCCTATGTCAAAGAACAAAGTCATGGCCCTGACACGAATTCATTGTAAAAACCTTTAATTTTGACATTGAGGTCAAGGTCATATGGAGGTCATGAAGGTACCCGACACATTGTCTCATGGTGATACACTCATGTGTCAAATATGGTATGCCTATGTCAAAGAACAAAGAAGTTATGGTCCGGATAATAATCCATTGTAAAAAACCTTTAATGTTGACCTTGATGTCAAGGTCATATAGAGGTCATGAAGGTACTCGACACATCGTGTCATGGTGATCCACCTGTGTGCCAAATATGGTATGCCTAAGTCAAAGAACAAAGTTATGGCCCGGACACAAATCTGCACAGACATACAGAGTGATTCCTATATACCCCCCCCCCCCCCCCCGAACTTTGTTCGGGGGGGGGGGGGGGGGGGGGGGGGGGGGGGGGTATAATAACTATGCATTTAGTATTTCTTACACATATGGGGTTCTAAAGAAGATTTTTGAAATTTTGTCAATTTTTGCCCTGCCCCTAAGGTCCATGGGGTGCAGGAGTCCTGAAATTTACAATTTACGTCAGCCTTGTCCCAAAGATGCTTCATACCAAATTTGAAAAGAATTGGAATTGTAGTTATCAAGAAGTTAAAAATGTGTGATTACAGACAAGGATGTGATTTTTCCTTTTTTCAGAGAAAATCGTCTAATTGGCTCAATTTTCGAAAAAATTAAACACACTGGGCTTGATCTACGTGACAGAAAATGACATTTTTCCAGGTAGGGTGAGGTATTTTCCTCACTTTTTGACCAGTTTTCCTTGGATATCTGAGGCATTGAGTCACAGACCTGCTACTTGTGAATCATATTTTCCTCACTTTTTGACCAGTTTTGCTCTGGTTTCTGAGGAATTTGGTCACAGCCCTGCTACTTACAAATGTAGATAAAACAAATACCATTTTATTTCTTTAATCAAAGTGGTACTCTTAATTAGCATGTGCACAAAATAATGCAGTCAAAACAATTGTACGCCATATTAAATGCCAGGTAATATGAGTCAGTAGAGAAATGACTACCTTCTCCTCAGCAGCAGCAGTGGCAAGATCCTTCAGTGATAAATATGTAGTATTATAAATGGCTTTACATGCTTCTTAAAATTCTATCAAGTAAATGCAGCATCCAAAATTAAATGCTCATAAAAAACAAAATGCAGTGTGAGCTACTGCTCATTAAAATACATGTACCCTTATGTAAATATCCCTGCCTTTACTTTAAAAACAAGCATGTGCAATTAGTCAAAGGAGGTGCATGCATTTTGTAAATAATAATCAAAGGAGCAAGACCTTGCTGCTCAATGTAACTAACCAAAGCATACCATTGTATAGTGTATCAACAAGTTTTGATACCTGTTCGTCAAGGAAAATGGGGAACAATGTAATATGTGCAATACATCTAAATCTGATGGACACTGATGTTATCGGCAAACAATAAGTTGATATATTGGAGATCTATACAGCTCACAAAGAGAAATATTTGGCACCAAATATCAAAACAGTTGTGGTTTGTAGATGATTGGACAGATAAACACCAGCATTTCCAATCCATGTAAGTTCAAAACCTTGGTAGAAAAATGAGCACACTTACAATCCACAGACAAATTCTCTAATCAGTGTTACATAGACTCTTACAATCCATGGACAGATTCTCTCATCAGTGTCAAATTGACTCTTGTAATCCATGGACAAATTCTTTAATCAGTGTCACATTGACACTTATAATCCATGGACAAATTCTCTAATCAGTGTCACATAAACTCTTAATATAATCCATGGACAAATTCTCTCATCATTGTCACATAGACTCTTATAATCCATGGACAAATTCTCTAATCAATGTCACATAGACTCTTATAATCCATGGTCAAATTCTCTAATCAGTGTCACATAGACTCTTACAATTCATGGACAAATTCTTTAATCAGTGTCACGTAGACAGTCATCTGTTGAGTGGAGAAGACCGGAATGAACTCCAGATATCACAGTAAAGAAAATCACACTTCATTCCTTCTATGAATAGGCATGCACAATGATGTGCTCCTCAATAACCTAAAAGAAAGGGAAAACTAATTAATTCATACACAATGATGTGTTCCTTTTTAACCCAAAATACAAAGAAAACTAATGAATTCATCCACAATGATGTGTTCCTTTTTAACCCAAAATACAGAGAAAACTAATTAATTCATCCACAATGATGTGTTCCTTTTTAACCCAAAATACAGAGAAAACTAATTAATTCATACACAATGATGTGTTCCTTTTTAACCCAAAATACAGAGAAAACTAATTAATTCATACACAATGATGTGTTCCTTTTTAACCCAAAATATAGAGAAAACTAATGAATTCATACACAATGATGTGTTCCTTATTAACCCAAAATATAGAGAAAACTAATGAATTCATACACAATGATGTGTTCCTTATTAACCCAAAATACGAAGAAAACTAATTAATTCATACACGATGTGTTCATCATTAACCCAAAATACAGAGTAAACTATTTATTTATTCAACCTTAAACCAGCTGGATTTTTAAATTTCATAGAAATCTTATTTGCTTCTTAATTTTCAATATCAAATAATAATTCCAATGTTATCTATTACAATTGTTTTGATTGGACAAAAATAAAACTGAAAAAGAATTTACACATCAATAAATCCAAAAATAACACAATGCACAGAGACTCGGCAGGAAAACTATTCAAATTTTTTAAATTGTTAATATAGAGTCAAACATTCTTTTTGAAGAATTTTTCGATGAGTAAACTCCAGACATTACACTCACAAACTTGCTTTGCACTTTTATTCAGTTTGTGAGTATTAAACTGTCTGGAGTACAGTATATACACATCGATAAATTCTTTAAAAAGAATGCTTAATACTATACTAGTACAGGTAGTTTAATGGTAAAGAATTGAGTATCTCTACAGTAGGTGCTCAAATTAAGATTTACCCTCAGGACATAAATTTGAAACCGTCTCTACAGGAGTAATATTCACTTGTGACCAAATGCTGTGAATTGCTCCACAACTTATTTACACCAATGTATCAACTTTCACAAATCTAACAAGATGTGTTTGTAAAAATCTTTGCCCCCAATGGCAACAAAGAAACAAATGATGGAATCTATTTACAAAATAGTTCAAGAGTTATTGCCTACAGTGACTTTTCTATAAAAAAAAAAGAGGTAAATTTCAAAGGTCTAGATCACTAGGTAAAAAGCAAAAAGCTTTGGTACAAAAAGAAAGTTCTTGTCACAAGGAACGCACAAATAAAATACGAGAGCCACATCACTTACCATTCAAAAGTTACAAGCAAGGTTACAGTTTCACTTAAAGTTTTTTAATTTTCGGAAATAGGGATGATGTGGAGTATAGGGCGAAAGGCCTATTTTAGCCCTTTCCTGAGAAAAATTCTTCGATTAGTTAATTCAGCAGATAGTTTAATTAACTATGCAGTTGTATAGTTGCAGTGACAATACACACCTCTTTAGGGCTTGTTGACTGGAATTTTTCTTTACAGTTCTTCCATGGACAAGGTGTCTTCTTGCTGGGACGGACTTTGCTTATTACATGGTCATGAACCACATGATAAACAAGATGTGTCCTTGATGCAAACACGAAATCACATTCTGAGCACTGGAAAAAATATTCCGATACATGTTTACAAGCAAAATGAACTAGTGCCTATAAATACTGTATACACTCTTTCACTATTGTCAAATTTCTTCTAAAGGATAAATCTGTCCTGCATAATTTCATATATACAATAAAAGATGCTTATCTTATCTATATCGAATTTACAGTCATTTCAGTGATAATTATTCCCCTATGAGAGGAAAAAACAAAAATTGTATTGGATGCAACAAAGTTTGGTTATAACAAACTGCTTTTCCAATGCCCTGGAGGTTTGCTATAACTGTGTTTTACTGTAATATGGAATTCAAAAATGAAGGGAAACCAAATTTTGTTCCAACATCCTGAAAATAATATGGGGCAAGATCAAAGCTGTATACAATATATACACATTTGTGTGTTGTTACTACATGAACTAAAATAATATGATAAAAGATTTCAAAAAAAATTGGAACAGGAAATGATGCTTCACAAAGTGTGTCTCATATACTGTAGGAAACCAATATATCTGTCTCATACGGACTGGCTGTATATTTACTATATAAAGGATTACTTTCTTAAGTATACACAAAGGTTTATAGGAACAAACAGTATATATATAAATTCCACCCTCACCCCACCTCTCAAATGCCACCATTTTAATATGTATTTGTCATCTGTTCATACTCCTGTTTCAAAGGGTGACACCAGGGGGAAACACACATACCAATACAGAGGAGAGGTCAAGTTAACAGTGTATTTACTGAGAGAATATGAGCTATTCTGTCATACAGAGATAGAGTTAACAGTACATTTACTGAGAGAATATCAGCTATTCTGTCATGATTCTGAGGAGACTCACCTGACAGGTGTGGTTTTGTTCACTGATTGGAACTGCTTCCACCAGTCCTGTTCGGTTCCCGGTGATCAACTGTTCACAAAGCAACAACACAAAAAGTCAAGATATTTGTGGACTAAAACAAAAAATTAACAAGCAAAGTGAGTACCGAGTCTAGATAGAAACTCAATAACTTTTCCATTTCTTGATCAAATATTCTTGTGATGATTAAAGTTAAATACAGTTTACTTCACTTACACTGAAGTCAATTATATTGAACTATCTGTTATATTGAAGTAAAAATAAATCCCCAGCAACTTAGTCTGTATAGTTCACAATCACTTATTTTAAACTTTAGATATAATAATAAACAGGTTTGGTCTCTTGAATTTCAGTATATATCCAGAGTAGACTGCCCTGTAATAGCAGACCACTATGTAGCTACAGATCAGTAGCTGGGACAGACCCAAGAGAGCTACAGATCTGTAGTGCTAATCAATACACAGTGGTGATATAGTGTAGACCAATAATTTCCTAGAGAGCTACAGATCTGCAGAGCTAATCAATACATAGTGGTGATATAGTGTAGACCAATAATTTCCTAGAGAGCTACAGATCTGCAGAGCTAATCAATACACAGTGGTGATATAGTGTAGACCAATAATTTCCTAGAGAGCTACAGATCTGCAGAGCTAATCAATACACAGTGACGATATGGTGTAGGTAAACAGCTCACCATTCCCTGACTGATTGTCATCTTAATTATCAAGGCCTCGGCTGCCCCGGCACCATAGTACAGTCGCAACAGCTTCCGACTCTAAAAACAAAATGTGGTAGTTTGTCAGCACATCCTAATTTTGCAAATTGACAATAGTCATGGGGTTATAAATAACTATTTCAAAATTTTCATCACACATATGTAGACACACAAGTTTATGCACATGGGTAACTTCAAACGTACATGAACTGCTTTTTCTATTAACTGCAATTATTGCCTTTATATCTACTGTGACCCTTCTTATTACTAGTACATCCATTCTCATCATTCTTGTGTATTAAAGTTATCAAGGTAAATATTCTTCTATCAATAAAGATAAGAGTTTGACACAAACATATAAACTGAGACACAAGAATGGGTTCCAGTTTATAAACTGAGACATACACTGTAAGAATGGGTTCCAGTTTATAAACTGAGACATACACTGTAAGAATGGGTTCCAGTTTATAAACTGAGACATACACTGTAAGAATGGGTTCCAGTTTATAAACTGAGACATACATTGTAAGAATGGGATCCAGTTTGGTCATAAGCATTAATTTTTAATAACTAGGTAAAACATATCATATGGTATTTCATATCTTGTCATTCAAACAACTTTAGATACAATGACTCATGGTCAGTCTATTCTAAAATACACATACAATGATATGGGCATCTGCATATAAATGCATATACATGTACATATAATTATATCACAGGTGCTTGATGTTATAATAAAACTTAACAGCCTTTCTGTAAACAAACCTATACACAGTTATTAATAATTTATTCACAGAAAGACAGATCAGTTTTACTATAATTCAAAATGTCAAGTCCCTGTGAATTATGTTAAAAGTCATTTTTTTAACACCTATACTTGTGCAAAACCCTTCTTCTAGTGACACCACGAAAATTTGCTCGAAGTGAAAAAGTGCAACTCGAAATAAAATGTCTACACACTGGGAGAAAGTCTAATGTGAACATGATTTATTGCATCAGAATACAAATGGCGTGGAACAAGATCTTGTAAGTTATGATTTCCTCCCTCATTGATTTCATTAATTAATACTACATGTTAATAAATTATAAAGAGAATATTGTCTAGACAACAGACTACATACAGAATATTGTCTAAACAACAGATAACAAAGAGAATATTGTCTAGACAACAGGTTACATACAGAATATTGTCTAGACAACAGATTACAAAGAAAATATTGTCTAGACAACAGATTATGTAGAGAATATTGTCTAGACAACAAAGAAAATATTGTCTAGACAACAGATTACGTAGAGAATATTGTCTAGACAACAGATTACATAAAGAATATTATCTAGACAACAGATTACATACAGAATATTGTCTAGACAACATATTACAAAGAAAATATTGTCTAGACAACAGATTATGTAGAGAATATTGTCTAGAAAACAAAGAAAATATTGTCTAGACAACAGATTACGTAGAGAATATTGTCTAGACAACAGATAACATACAGAATATTGTCTAGACAACAGATTACATACAGAATATTGTCTAGGTATCAGATTACGTAGAGAATATTGTCTAGACAACAGATTACAAAGAGAATATTGTCTAGACAACAGATTACAAAGAGAATATTGTCTATATAACAGATTACATACAGAATATTGTCTAGACAACAGATTACATACAGAATATTATCTAGACAACAGATTACATACAGAATATTGTCTAGACAACATATTACAAAGAGAATATTGTTTAGACAACAGATAACATACAGAATATTGTCTAGACAACAGATCACATACAGAATATTGTCTAGACATCAGATTACGTAGAGAATATTGTCTAGACAACAGATTACAAAGAGAATATTGTCTAGACAACAGATTACAAAGAGAATATTGTCTATATAACAGATTACATACAGAATATTGTCTAGACAACAGATAACATACAGAATATTGTCTAGACAACAGATTACGTACAGAATATTGTCTAGACAACAGGTTACATACAGAATATTGTCTAGACAACATATTACATACAGAATATTGTCTAGACAACATATTACAGAGAGAATATTGTCTAGACAACATATTACTTACAGAATATTGTCTAGACAACATATTACGTACAGAATATTGTCTAGACAACAGATTACGTACAGAATATTGTCTAGACAACAGATTACATACAGAATATTGTCTAGACAACAGATTACATACAGAATATTGTCTAGATTACAACTATGACATGGACACACTGCCAACAGAATGTTGAACTAGTACATGTATCTACCTTTTTGTTGTAGCAGCGTATGAGTCGATCGTAGGATGCACTAAATAGCTGGTCGCCATGGGTACAAACACACGAGACAATCCCAGCAGCTTCTGTATAAGTCCAGAGAAGCTCTCCTGTCTGTGATCAATTTAAGATGTTATTTAAATCACGTCATAGTATTCTACTGATAATCATTTACAGAATGCTCAACAGGATTTTACGATAATTTTCACAGGAGCAGTCTTTAATACCGGGATTAAAATACCGACATATTTTCCTCTATATAAAAAAAAGAATATAAAATCATCTTACTGATATGCTGTGTTCCATCACAGTTTTGTCCCCTGATCCACTAAACACCAGATGATCATCAACCTTAAACAGAGATTTCACATATCTTCTATAACAGACTTTTCTATCGTTAGTTACATAGAACTTATCATCAATGCTGGCGTTCTGAGAAACACACATACTATACAGATCCATCTTGATACATACATTTACTGAATATTGTCTATGCATGACTGACCAGTTAGTCCTAGCTCTCTGGGGTCACCCCCCCCCCCACCCCCCCCCCCCCGGGCCGCTATAAGTTACAACTACCAGCCAGGCACTCTAAGAGGCTGTATACAAGCCCTCTCAGCACAACAAGCCCAACCAGTTTCAATGATGGTCCTTCTCAAACCATGAATTATCATTTTTTGTAGGTTTATGCACAATTACCAAAGAGATTTAATACAGTTAATTCTCGAATTATAGCCACTCAATTCATTGCCATTTTCGTTATAACACCGCATTTTTCTAAGAAGGTTTTTCCTATTCATTAAAATTCTCATTAAAACGCCAAATTTGCTATTGCCATGCCATTTGCTACGGTGTTTTTATAACAAAAGTCTTTTTCAAAGTGTTAATGATCTCGATAAATTGCCATGAGTGTGCGTGATCAGTGATGTGGAAATTTTGGTCAATATCAATCACCGGAGTACGCCTGGCAGAAGGATCCCAGTATTAGATAAACAAGATAATCACTTCACATGAACTGTTGTCTTGTTGTTTTTACATTAAAGAAAAATATTTCAGTTTAGCTATGGCTTCCCCACGACAGAGATTTCTGTTGACTTTCAAAGAAAATAAGCAAATTATTACATACCACGGAAACCATCCGAAATGTACACAACAAAAAATCACTAATTATTTTACTGTTTTATGGGAAAAGTCCATAAAAAGGAGGACAATAGGTGATATTTTGGCTGCAAAGGGTGAAATACTCATTGGTGTTCATCCAGTTAATGACAGCTCGCCTGCCAGGGAACAGCCATGTGGTGCACTAATATACCGACACTGGACAAGGTTTTAAATAACTTGAAACATACTGTGTATATGTGTCTTGTTTGTGTATTGTTTTGAAATGAAGCTTTATTATTAATAGAACTATTTTAATCAAGTTGGAAAATTTGGGGGGAAAAATTACAAGATATTTTTACATTAAGTTTGTATGTAAAGGAAAGATAACTCTTACATATACAAGAATAGCAAGTCTTTTACCCCAAGGAAATTCAATTCATTGTCAAATTCGCTATAACGCCATAAATTCAAAAGAACAAAAGATGGCAGTTTATCAAGAGTTGACTGTAGTTACTGTAACAGTTTTAGATACTTGCTGCACAGTTGGCGTTAACTGTTTGTTATGCTATTCATGACCACTAAATGTCATGTATTGATCAGTATTTGACATTTATAAAGACCTGTACAATCCATGACTGTGAGTGGGATCTATAGTGTAACAAGACCTTTCACTTCTCACTTTCACGATTATGAAGTATCTGTCAGCAGGATCTACATTTTCTCAGTTTCACGATTATACAGTACCTGCAGAGAGAATGGAGTTCTGGTGTGTCCCTCCAACATCCTGATCAGTAAGCCTGTGTTGCTGTCATACACATAAATGATGGCATCAAATGAGGCCACCAGAATGACTCTTCTAACACCCTCTGTGGCCGAACAAATCCGACTTATTGACCGGTCTGCACAGTGAAATGTGTCTAATACTTTGTCATTCTACAAAAAAAAAAAAATTCACATGCGGTCAAGAAATGGCTTGAATTGTCTGAAGACAGTCATGTTCTTATGACCCCTTTGGTATCCATGATTGTGAATAAAGGAAAGTGCAGTTGAACTTTCGCATCTCGAACATCGATATCTTGAATACCATTGAAAGTCCCAACTACATGTACTAGTACATTTTCTTTAAACTTTTAAAACTCAATACTGTGAACCCTCATATAACTCAAAAGTTTTCATTTGCCCCAAGTTCAAAATAACAAGATTTAATTGTATTACTGAAATCAATGTACAACTCCACAGTTTAATCAGTCTTTTCACTATCAAATTTGATCTATACTGTCCACTGTTTAAAAAACAAGAGGCCCACAGGCCTTATCAGTCACCTGAATACTAGTGAAAAAGTATCACTACTTCCATGGGCTATGAAATCTAGAAAAAAATTCCTGTTCTGAATATCTAAGCTAAATTCTAATGTTCAGCAACAGTATAAAACAAGATGTGTTCTTAAAACTTCACAGTCCTCAAAAGTGCATACACTGATGAAAGGCTTTAAATAATAGGTGTATTAACATTAAAATATCAAAAGATATGACTAATTTGGACTCATCCTAAAGTCATAACCCTGGGTTGTGAAATTCACCATTTTTTGTACATCCTTTTCTGCTTTTCCTAAGTATGCATTTAGATTTTATACAGTATCAGCAAACTTACACATAATACTATATACTAAGTTTGGCACCACCCTGGGGTCAAAACCCTTACTCTGGGGAAAATCAAATTTACAATTTTAGTAAAAGACTACCTGCTCTATCCATTTAGTTTCAATTTAGTATCAAAAGCACTAAAGAAAATGTTATTTAAGTGTTTTACACATAAACACTATATAACAAGTTTGGCCCCGCCCTGGGGTCAGAAATCATACCCCTGGGATCATGAAATTTACAATTTTGGTAGAGGCCTTCCTGCTCTACATCACTATGCATTTAGTTTTTCTTACAGGTGTGTGGTTCTTGAGAAGAAGATTTTTTTAAATTGGTCATTTTTGGGCAGTTTTTGCCTTGCCCCTAAGGTCCCAGGGGTGCAGGAATCCTGAAATTTACAATTTATGTTCCCCTTGTTCCAAATATGTTTCATACCAAATTTGAAAAGAATTGGAATGATAGTTATCAAGAAGAAGTTAAAAATGTCTATTGTTCACACATTTAATAACTGACCATTTTGGTCCCACCCTGATACCAAAACCCTTACCCCTGGAATAATCAAATTTACAATTTTGGTAAAGGACTACCTGTTCTTTCTAAATATCTATTTACTTTCAATTTAGTATCAATAGCATTAAAGAAGATGTAATTTAAGTGTTTTAGATATAAACACTATATAACAAGTTTGGCCCCGCCCTGGGGTCAGAATCCCTACCCAGGGTATCATGAAATTTACAATTTTGGTATAGGCCTTCCTGCTCTACATCACTATGCATTTAGTTTTTCTTATATGTGTGTGGTTCTTGAGAAGAAGATTTTTGAAAATTGGTCAATTTGGGGCAGTTTTTGCCCCACCCCTAGGGCCCCAGGGGTGCTGAAGTCCTGAAATTTACAATTTATGTCCCTCTTATCCCAATGATGTTTCATACCAAATTTGAAAATTGGACTGGTAGTTATTAAAAAGAAGTTAGAAATGTTCAATTGTTAACGCATGACTCACGACTGACGATGGATGAAAACCAATTGCAATAGGTCACCTGAGTTTACTCAGGTGACCTAATAAATATAACTCCTAGCCCTGACCTTCAATGACATAACAACAACTGTCCCGCAGTCTGTGCCCATATATAGATGTCCCCAGCTCTCACAAAAACACTGAGGCTTGCCTTCAGTTGCCTCCACTTTCAGTGGCTTCTTTGTCTGCAAGAAAACAAAACAACAAAAATAAAACGGCTCCAAAATATGACACAAGACAGTACAAAAGGTCGTGGAGTGTTATTTGGTTGACAGAGTGCAGTCATACCTCGCAGCAGTACGAAAGGAGCATCATCTCAGAGGTTCCCACATAAAGTCTCTTTTTTTCTTTTGATACGAGTATACATAAAACATTGTAACTCATTGTGTTGAATTCAAAATTCAACTCTCCAGTCTGAAACAAAGAATTAAAGTTTTACTGATCACTGACGACCACTAATTTAAAACTGAAATCTAAAGCATTAATCCTAGATAGCTTCCTAACTCAACATTCTGTTGAAGTTATCCACAAGCAAGTCCTTGTTAAGTTACAGTAAAACACACTTATAATGAAAACACTTAAAATGAATTCGCGCTTATTGTGAAGAAATATATATTCCCCTATGAGAGAAAAACAATGAAATTTTCATTGGATATAATTTAGTTTGGTTATAAAGAACCGTTTTTCACTGCCCCTGGAGGTTCACTTTCACTGTGTTTTACTGTATGAATGAAGTTTGGTTATAATGAACTGTTTTTCACTGGCCTTGGAGGTTCACTATAACCATGTCTTACTGTATATAATAATATGTTTTTCACTGGCCCTGGATATTCAATACAACTGTGTTTTGCTGTATTGATATTTTGGATGTGACTATTTATGATGCTAATTCAAAATCCTGCTGCATTAGGGGGGAAAATCCTGATATTACATGTATGAGCCTACTATATTACATTACATGTATGAGCCTACTACATTACATGTATGAGCCTACTATATTACATTACATGTATGAGCCTACTATATTACATTACATGTATGAGCCTACTATATTACATGTATGAGCCTACTATATTACATGTATGAGCCTACTTATTACATGTATGAGCCTACTATATTACATGTATGAGACTACCAGCATACTAAAAAAAAGTTCAATTCTACTGTAAAAATTATTATAAATTCATCAGAATGAAATAGCACACCCATACCAGCAAGTTGAACCTCTTGATGATTTTTCCTTGATAGGAGACATAGAGGAAGTTTTCAAAGACATCCAAGCCCGAGATGATCTCCTTTGGCCCCTGGAATTGAACAGGTTCCCTGTGGAGGGACTGACAGGAGTCTTCTGGGATTTGTAGGGCAGACAGCCCAAGCGTGGACTTCATGTTTTCCACTGCCTTCCTAAAGTTTTCCATTACTTTTTTGTCTAAGGACAACCTTCAGAAATAGGGTATATTTATAATATACAAGTCAAGTTTTACTGAATGTATCTTTTGAAATTTACATTGTATCCTTTTTTATAAATATGGAAATACATGTAGTATGAGGTAAAATATGCATTTGTTTATGTCCTTTGTGTTAATGTATTTCAATGCACACAAGTGTACTTTATAAAATGCTGATGCCATGATCATAACACTGTCAAATATTCTGATCTTTGTAGTTTAGCTGCGTGATATTCTGACCTCTCCCTCGCCTCCACTGCGAGCTGCCGATTGTCATCGGACTTGGAGACTAACTGCATGATATTCTCACCTCTTCCTCGCCTCCACTGCGAGCTGCCGATTGTCCTCAGACTTAGAGACTAATTACATGATATTCTCACCTCTCCTCCAATGCGAGCTGCCGATTGTCCTCGGACTTAGAGACTAACTATGTGATATTCTCACCTCTCCTTCGCCTCCACTGCGAGCTGCCGATTGTCCTCCGACTCCGTCTCTAACTGTACATCCTCCAGTAGACTCCTCTGCTGCTCCCCCGCTGTTCCTTCCTGTTTGATAAGTATCACTTGTTCTGTGTCCTCTGACCCTGTCTCTACAAGTCCTGCCTCCTCAGAGTCCAGACCCTCGGCCTTCAGGGCAGCTGGGATATTACTCAAGGACTGATATTAAAGAGAAGTATTATCATCCTTCATATAATATAAGTCATGTGACAGCATATCTGAATTTATATCAACTTCAAAACAAAATATGTTTGTGAAACACTATGCCCACAGTGGCAACAAAGAAATGAAAGGTCTTGTCATAAGGAAACTCTTTACAATATATCATAGCCCTACCATAAAATATTACGGAGATATTGCCTAGCTTAACCTTTCTTAAATCTCCAAGGTCACAAGGTCAACAAAAGTACCAAACGGTACATCATACACCAATCAGACAGTAATGACAAAATTTCAGTGCAATATTTGTATCCATAATGAGAAAGAGTCCAGGAAACTATTTGACCTACTTTTAGCCCTAAAGTAGGTCAAGTGCACCAATTAAGCTGAAATGCAAACTGAATCTGTATTTCTCTGAGAGGAAGGTTGTGACTACATTTCTGGGCAATACGTGTATCCGTAACGAAAAAAATCTGGAAAACTGTTTGACCTACTTTTAACCCTAAAGTAGGTCACAGTGCACCAATCCAACTGAAATGCAAACTAAATTTGTATTCCTCCCTCCAAGAGGAAGCTTGAGACTATATCTTTATTTGTAATGAAAAATGACCTACTTTTAGCCTTAAAGCAGGTCATGGTGCACCAATCCAGCTAAATGCAAACTCTCTTACGCTTCTTGAGGGAGAAATTGTGACCATTTCAACAATGTACAGGCATCTGTTAGGGAAAAAAGTCCGGAAAACATGACCTTGGGTGGACAGCCAGCCCAACGCAGAGACAATCCCATAACATAATACTCCCCCTCTGACAACGGACATACAAAAATTTTGGTACTAAAAGAAAGTTCTTGTCACACGGATCCAATGCACATATGAAATATGAAAGCCCTATCACTCACTTTTCAAAAGTTATGAGCAAGGTTAAAGTTTTGGACAAACTAGCAGAATGACAGACAAGATAAAAACAATATTCCCCAGGTCTTCAATCTTGGAGCATAATCAGAAAGATATACACACTAAAAATGCATGCACATAAGCCTACTTTCTCACTACCTAATACTATGTCAGTCATCATGTCCTACTGAAACATAATGCATACTGCATAATTGGTGAATTCCACTTGATCTTCAACCTTTAAACCTTGACCTAACTGGAAGTGGCAAACTGCATAATGGCTTTATCAGTGAAGTAAACATGAAAGGTGAAGATAAAAAACAGTGATCAATCTCATAACTCCTATAAACAATACAAAATAGAGAGTTGGGGAAACACTGACCCCAAGTTTCCTTCTCATTCTGAAACCATGTTGTGACCAAGGCCCTGTTTACAGACAGAAAAGCAAACCAAAAATAATGTACCCTTAGATCTTCGATCTTTCAATATATCCAATTCAAAGTAATTAGGAGAATATTTTCTTTCTAACACCTTACCTATTATTTTCTGAACAATTTAAAATATCTAAAAATTTCTTTTGTAAGTCTATTGTACAAATAAAGTATGTTCAATATTCTGAAATCATAATCACAAACTCGAATTCAAAAACATGCCCTACACCACAAAAATATAACATGCATAATCTAACAAAAATACATTAAAACAAACAAATCAGCCTACAAAGCACATCTAAGACTGAATCCGATCACCAACCTTAAAAACTAGCTGTTGTTTAATGTCTGTCAGCTTGGGAACACTTTCCCCATCAGCTGAATTCCCTCCATCAGAGCTGGAGTCCAGAACATAGCCCTCCTTCTGTTTCCTCAATGAAATTCTGTCCCTCTCTTTCTTGGTCCGCAACTTCTTTCTGAATGGCGACAAACTCCTGCTCTCTTCTGCCACTGGAGCTGTTCGTTCCTCCTCCCTCCCGTGACGAATTTGTTGGCTTGCGGCCAATAGTGGACTGGAGTCCAGATTGAGGTTTTGGATTCCAGTGGAGCAGGATGTTACCATCCTGACAGGGGTGCAGCTGTCACTCAGCAGAGCTGGGTTTTCCTGTATAGTTCTATCACTCTGCTCACTGTCAGAGTCAGTATTTATCACAGTCACCTCACCTTGTTTTGACCCTTTCTTATTGAGATTCGCATACTGACGGATTTGTTCCCCTAGTGAGCAGTTGCTGTTAACACTTTCGTAATTAGAATCACTAGCATGTCCACTCCTGAGTCCTCTAATACGACGTGTCCCACTCTTGTTGTCCTTCTCCTTGCTGTCAGTATTTTGGGAAGCAGCGACTGAAGTTTCACAACTGTCTGTCCTTCCCCCTTTAATGAGGGACTGGATGTGTTGGTAGGCATCAGAGTCTTTGTCCAGCACCATATAGGAGGGACCTTGATCTTGACCACTACCCTGACGATTGCCCAGCTGATTGAGGAATTCCTTACTGTCCACTCCTAGAGTCCCCACATATTGCATGTTGAACTTCTTTCCTTCATTTGCACTGTCATCACTCTCCCCTTTATTCTGACTCTCCTCAGACCTGAGAGAATCCTGCCTCTGTCGTCTCATGACATTCGCTAGAGGCTCGTCATCAGAGTCTATGGCCTCATTAAGATTAGAGGTTTTAATTAAGGAGTTCAGAGTAATGAATCCTGCATCCTTAAGGTCTGCACTGTGGGTTATACTCAAGCTGTTCCTGACATCAGAGCTCTCGGATCTCCTGTTGACAGGATTTGTGGTGGACTTCACAGGTTTAGGAGGAAGAGACTGAGTATCACTGCTGATTTTTGTTCCCTTGTTCAAGCCGTCTCCTGCTTTTGTTCTGGTGTCTTCCATAACCGACGATTTAAAACTGGCTGGCATTGTCGTGCCTCCTAAAGATCCATGTGTCACAGGATTATCTTCTTCTGGTTTCTTTTTAATAGAAGCAAAATCCCTAGGTAATCTGTTATCTGATTTATTCTCTGTCTCCATGGAAATAGCTTCCTTTTGAAGATTCGAAGACAAATTTCTCAACTGAGCAAGAATGGAATCAGAAGCATTGGTGTTAGGGTTAGCATGAACTGAGGAGTTAGCAGTGCCGAACGAAGAAGAAGCACAACCTTGTCTATCGCGTTCCGGCTCTAGACGCTGGTTACGATTCAAAACATTCAACAAAGTACTAGTGTGAGGGTCATTGTACGACGATACCTGAGGCTCAGAATTGTGTGAAGTTTGACTCAGAGTCACAGCCTTCCCACGATCCTCCCGCGCTGGGGCCCCGATCTGGTCTTCAAATTCTGACAGCTGGGGTGTGGACTGGCCTGATCTCTGTTGAAACTTGGCTTCTACAAAGTCATATTTGGCAGAGAGTACAGGTAAACAGAACAGGATACTGACTGTTATAAATCACAAAGGATTTTTAATTTGCTCAATATTTTTTTTTGAGAAGAGACGGGAGTGATTTAAAAATTGATCTTACCATGGAGTATTCTTAGCCTGCGTCCTCTCCACTTCTCATCTTCACTTTGTAACTGTGAAATACACTGAACTGTTACCCTCCACTCCAAGAATACATGTATTTAGAGCAGACATGTAGTTTCCTGAGTAGGCTTTCTTTTTGCATAAAGCATTCAATACATGTACATACATTCATGACAGAAACAAAATATTGCATGCTTAGAATAACAATTTCATAAGCCTATACTGTAATTACCTATACGCAATTAATCAAAGTAAAATGTGTATAATTTTAGATTTATTGTTGACAGCTGATCTGAATACTAGAACTACATGTCATTAAATTCAAATAAAATTATACCTGATGTTTGAAATAGTTCTATATATTATCGTAAAATTCATTTTCTTTTAACAGTGAAGCCACATCACAATTATTTAACAAACCCGCAGTTTTCTTTCATTGTATCTGTTGAGTTGTATCGTGGCTTCATCTATCACATTTCGAAAGTATTGTATAAATTGGTCTACTTCCGTAATTTCTTTCCGCAAGGCTTCTTCCTTAACACTGATGTCATACACTGTGTCAAACAAACTCTCTGTGGATCGGCCACTTTCTAGAGATGACATGGAACCTATAAAACAGGGACAACCATAGCATTCCAAAAATATCTTCCTCTGTCCGAAATGATACACTATATATACATACATGTACTTATAACATTTATGGTTCAAGAAAACTTAAAAAGCACATCATTAATCAGTTTTTAGCCAAGAGAAAATTTCATTACACAAGAGTTTACAACACACTGTACCTGATAAAGTAGGAAGAGGTACATCCCCTTGTGTTGATGTCTTCTGAGGAAGTTGGTTTGAGAACTGGGGCATTCTGGGTAATGGAACAGCACTTGATGTAGACAATGTTTTTTCATTCTCTCCCAGACATGTGGTTGATGTTACAAGACCTGTTGTAATGTCTGGACTTGTGGAAGATATTTGGGCTGGTTTATCATATTCTGTATCCATGGGTTCACTTTTGACAATGACGGAGGTATGAGAGGAATGCTCACTCGGTTTCTGTGGTTGTGTGGTATCTGAGTCTTTCCTCCTCTTCTCTGTTATTCTCTTTTTGTCTGACTCTGTAGACATGGTTCTGGACCTTTCTTTTGAGCTACCCTTTAGGGTTTTGTCTGACTCCTGGTATTGATTTAGTGAGTCAGACTGAGATGCAATGCTATTCTTTCTCGAGTCTGATTTTTTATCAATTTTCTTTGCTTTATCTGAAGACGACATCAATGCCATTTCTAGATCGTTAAGATCTGGTGTGGCATCTGCCTCCATAAGCTGAGCAATTTGAATCTGCACTTCTGGTGATAGTTCCTCTAATCTGAGTTCCTCAATTTTGCCATCTAAATCGTTATCATAACTCCCTGAGAGCTCAAGATTATAACGAGGCAGGGACAATTTCTTCTGTGATTGGGCATAGGATCTTAACATTCCTGCCAGTTGCTGTCTCTCTTTCCTTGACCTTGGAGAATTCACCATTTTTAACAAAGAGTCAGTGGTCAGTTTTTCTTTGGCAGACGATTTATTAACAGTGCCTTCTTTCCCTTTTCTTGTTTCACAGCTGTCAGGTTTTGTATCTTTCTTGCTGGGCTCCCTTACAGATGTTTCCTGGAGTCCTGTTTTGGATTTATTTGTTGATGTTTCTGATTTCTTGGCACTGCTCTTTGAGTCTTCCTTTCTGGAGTTTCTTTCCTTTCCTGAGGAACTCTGTAGCTTCTGTATCTCATTCACACTTTGCACACTTTTCTCAATATTCTGTCTTATTTTCTCGATTTCTTTGTTAGACTGACTTAACTTGGAAATACTGTTTTTCTCACTTCCAGTTCTGTTTTTGGCACTCGAGTCTACAGATTGTGTGGTTTCTTCTGCAGAAATATGTCCTTTCACATATTCCTTACTTTTGTCGGATAAAGTCTTCAATTCTTGGTTGATATTTTCCAGCTTTTCTTTCTGTTCTGCTTTCATCTTTCTTTCTCTCTCAAGCTTTGCTTTCTCTCTCTTTTCCCTAAGTTCCTTGCACAGTTTTTCTGCCTTTTCTAATACCCCTTCTCCTCCCTTTTCACCTTTTTTGCTTGACCTCTTGGGAGACCCTGGGGGTGAACCTTTCACTCCATTCTTCTTCTTTTTCTTTAGTATACCTTTCTTTTTCTCTTTGAGCCGTCCTCCATTCCTGCCACTTGAGCTACTGGAGAGGTCCTCTTTGTCTGCACTGCTAGTAGTACTATCTGCTTCATCCACAAATCGCACAGGTTTTTCGGAAACATCCTCATCATCTGCAAATCGAATATGGGTGTTCTTTGATTCTTTATCCTGCCTTCGTCTTTGCTCTGTGGAGTGCGATGGTGAATTGTATCTCCGACGTTTAGTACCACCTTTCTCGTAGCTTTCTGACCTATTTCTGCTTTCTCGCAGACTTCCAGTGGAACGATCAGACTTAGGGCTTAATCTGCAGTTTGTTGATTGCAATACTTCATCTGTGACCTGCAATTTGATGTCTGTATGCGAGTGCTCAGTTTTGTCTTTAGGCTTTGCAATTTCCTTGAAATCCTTCCCACTTCCATCATTATTCTGGTTACCATGAGAGTGTGATGGCTTTCTATCTGCATTCTGATTGCTCTTGCCTCTAAAATTGTCTGTTCTCAAGCTGTTTCTGGGTGTGTTATTTTTACTCCATCTATTTGTTCTTCTACCTCTTGGTGAGTAATTATCCTGAAATCCATGAGAAGGCTCAACCCACTGTATATATTTTTCAGGGACACCTGAAGAATTCTCCAGCTCATGTGGGATGTTTGGATCATTATAATATGCCTCGTTCATATCAGGAAACATATTTCCTCTCATACCCCTTGCATACATCCCTTGACCATTTCTTTCATAATTGTCATACATATAGTATTGCCCATTATCATAAAAAGATTGCTGGTAATTCTGGTCTGGAAACTGGTTGAAACCTTGTTGAAAACCCATGTTCACATCCCAATGATTCTGGTGCATTTGGCCATAATGTCCATTCCGTGTGCCCCAGGTAGGATTCTGAAAATTGTTTGTCATGGAATCCACCTGCAAATCGTCATTATGTGACTGTCGCTCCCATTGAAAGTTCCTTGATCTTTGATCAGCATTTCGACCGGGAAGGGAGGAGGACCTCTGGTGACCCATTCCTGATCCCCACATCCTCTGGTTTAGTCGATCACTACGACGTTTTCCTATCGCTTTTTTCTTGTTACTGGAGTCTGGGTCAGATAAATTATTGTCCCCGTTTACTTTCCCTTTTCCGTGATTGGATTTCTTTTTGTTTTGTTGTTTAGTCTTCTCCATTTCCTCTTTTTCTCTAAATGGAAAATAAAATATTGCAGGTTATAAAAAGTATGATTGTTAAAAAAAGGTCTAGTCAGTTCTCAACTTCCGTTGTTTAACTTGCCTTCCATACTGATTTCATATTTTCATGCATATGCTTTAAAATTAGCTGGTGCATTCATCAGTATATATTTACATTTCCAGTGCTTTTGCCTTTGATACCAATTGAAATGATGGATGTTTCCTCATGAATGTGAACGATGTGCGTATGAATCTTGATAGATATAGTATGACTAACGGCTGGGAATTTTCCGAAAGAAATGAAAGTAAAATGTAAATATGAAAAACAAATTCATTCCGAAAATACAGGAGGGTATGAACTACAGCACGCCAGCATGCTTCATGGAGCATGTTAATTCTTTAGTGACATCAATGGCAAAACAGTATGGAAAGTAACTCAAAACTAGATTACAGACAAATCAACACTTCATTGTTCCATGTAAAACAACTAACTAAGAAGCTCATACAGGAAATAATGCACACACTGTACAGAGGGTCACTAATACTGTATGAAAACTGTTTTCTGATACATATTATCAAAGGTACAGTAGGTACTTTCTATAGCAAGCAATAACAAATAAGTGTTAGTTCTACATACTAGGAATATAAAAATCCTTCTCAATGTTTGTCAGGAGTAAGAGGTGTACATCTTCAATATCACACTTTTTAAAAGTTTTAAAACCAATGTCAATACTCAATCAAGCTATAGAGAAAGCCCGAAAAATAAAACGTATGGAAATAACTCCGAGAAACAACAACCCGCAAGCGAAATCCGTCATTCCTTTGGTGACAATATTCCGATCCATCATCAACCAATATAAAACAATCCTTGAACAATCTCCAGATACAAAAGATCTAATCAACAGAATTATCATTGCATACAAGAGACCTCCAAATCTACAAAGCATTTTAGTTCACTCCAAATTGAACTGGATCCTGACAATCACAGGAAGCCACCCATGTTATGAGAACTGACACATATGACCTTTTGTTAGGAATACTAAAAAAATCCAGATCACTTCCACAAACAAATCCTATGATATTAAACAGAACCTAGACTGCAACAGCACATCCGTCATTTATGCAATCACGTGCAAAAAATGTTTCATTCAACATATAGGACAAACGGGAAATTCGCTCAAAGATTGCATGTATGGACACTTCGCCGATATCAGAGCCGCAAATCAACACAAACCTGTGTCTCGACACTTCACATCACAAAAAGACACGTCACAATCGAATATGTCACAATCACATTCCATACAGGATATTTCTATCACGCCGCTCGTTAAAACAACAAACAACATTAATCAACATCTTAGAACAGAGGAGGCTTTCATACATATTTTTAAAACCATACATCTGTCAGGCTTAAACCAGAAATATGCCTTAAGTCAAATATACAAAACGGAATCCAGAGAAAACTAAAACTGGATCCCAAAAATCACAGGAAGCCACCCTTGTTAAAGTATTTCTAATGTAATAAATAGTAGCTAATATGAGGAAATCTATCTTTTTAAGGCAATAGTAGCTATAAGTATGATGACAACAGATCTGTCTTTCTTATTTAACTTGTCATGCACTTAATCATAATCCGTATGTATTATGTTATATTATATTGCCTATGAATCATATTCTTGAAAATGTGTCATGCTAAAACAACAGCAAAATATAAATGTAATAAAATATTTGTTAATATACACAATTGTTTTTTATTTCACAAGGTTGTCTGATCAAAGCAGCAGGTATTAACTTTTAAAGAGGCTAAATGATTAATCTATTACTATCGCAGCATGATAAAATGAAAGTGCCCCGAAATTGTCTTGCCGCGACGAAAAGTGCCCTTTTGAGCATATGATGTGTGTGCCCTCTCTAGATCCTGGATTTAACACTAATTGGCCCTTCATTTGAACAGCCTTGAAATCCCTTTACCAAGGGATAATTTGTGTCATGTTTGTTTGGAATTGGCCCCGTGGTTCTTGAAAAGGTGATTTTAATTGATGCCACAAAATTTTTTCTTATTCTTAATCGTTTCCCTTCAAAAAGGATGTGGCCCTTCATTTGATCAAACTTGAATCCTCTTTACCCAAGAATCCCGTGGGGATTTGGGTTAGAACAGATCCTCAGTACCCCCTTGCTTGTCATAAGAGGCGACTAAATGGGGCGGTCCTTCGGATGAGACTGCAAAATCCGAGGTCCCGTGTCACAGCAGGTGTGGCACGATAAAGATTCCTCCCTGCTCAATGACCATAAGCGCCGAGCATAGGCCTAAATTTTGCAGCCCTTCACTGGCAGTGGTGACGTCTCCATATGAGTGAAATATTCTCAAGAGGGACATTAAACAATATTCAATCAATCAATCTTTACCCAAGCATGCTTTGTGGCAAGTTTGGCTGAAATTAGCCTTGTAGTGTTTTAATCTTAAGAAGACGTAAAAAATGTTCAAAGTTTACAGATGGACAGATGGATGCTGGACAGAAAGTGATCAGAAAAGCTCACGAGGTGAAAGCTCATGCGAGCTAAATATGAGCAGATTGCCGTTTTATGGCCCTAGAGTCTGCACTCATCTCCCTGGTGCAAGTAGAAAAGCCCTGAATACGTACTTGATTTTAGCCATGAGGATCCCTCCGTTCCCCATCAGTAGATCCTCCTCCTCCTTCTGCCTCCTATAATCCTCGATAGCCCGCTTATGTTTCTCTTCGTTTAGATGCTTGCCATACTCTATTATATTTGCACATGTCATAAAACACAGTGTGCAATTGTGGACACTTCCCCTAAAGTTATGAATTAAAAAAATGTACTGCATTCCAAATAGTCTAGGTTTTTTAAAATTAATATTCCCTTTTCTAAAAAAAAAAATTTGAAAATAAATGCACAATGTGTTGCTCCTTTGAGTTCATTGGTTTATGCTGACATTGTTGAAATACTAAACAAGTTAACTGACTTACTTTTTCTGTTTTTCCATTTTAATATGATGCATTAATGACCACTGGTGATCCCGGAGTTCCTACAAGAATAAAACAAGATAAATCCTTTCTGAATATGGTCCACATTTCTTGTCCTAAATAATTCATGCTATTTCCCATCCAGTATTTTGTATACAGAAGTTCATTACTTCCACACAAAGTTTGAATTCCACTTATATTCTTATCAAAATATATATTTATAAAATCACAGGCTGTTTCTAAAGTTAACATTCAATAATCTGGGACAGATACCATATAGTGGGTTTTTTTCCGTGGTTCTACAATTTGGCAATTTGCTGGCTCAAAGGTATGCTAATAATTTTAGCAGAATATATTTTGGTGGAAAAGGAAGACTTATCTCCCTTGCAAATACTGAAGTCGCAATTGGGTGCTTATTTGACAAGTGAAATTTTGGTGAAAAGCTATCTAACCACTAAAATAAGCCAAATTTATTGCCCCGCAAATAAAACCCGCTATATGGTAATCAACCCCATTCCCAATGTGAAAAATACCCATTTTCCTTAGAACACTTCTACAAGTATACAAGGTGCAGTTTCTGCATGCACAGGACAGACACAGAGAAAAGAGTTACTATAATTACTAGAAGGTCACTGAACTTGGGAGTGTGATTCCCCCCCCCCCCCCCCCCCCCAATTTACAGGGAAATAAAATCTTTCATTGCTTTTGGATTAAAGGATGGTCCTAGTAAAGTCCCTGAAATGCTCTACTTTCTCCAGTGAACGCACATAGAGCGAACAGTGAGCACACGGCGAACGCACGCAGAGCGAACGCTGAATGCACACAAAGTAAACGGTGAGCATACGGTGAATGCAAAATGGTCTTGATTTTTCCCTTGGATTGCACTTATTTCATAATCAGGTTGGAAATATATATGAACTCATTTGTTTGCATTTTTGAGCAAGTACTGGATGTATATTTCTCATGAAATGATTGTAAATTTCACATTAATGCACGCAGCAATCATGCACGAACAAAACAAAATTTCTTCTGTACATTGTTTACAGTATTACATGTACAGATACGTGTATACATGATAAATAGAAACATATATTCTATAATATTTAGAAGTCTTGACGATTTCATAAATCATGAATATTGGTGCATCATCTCGGTATACTACATGCATTACATTTTAACTTAAGATACAATTACATAGTATTTTATTTCTTAATACAAGAGTATAAACAATGTATGTGAAATAAAGATAGTCTAGTAATTAGCGCAAAGAATTTACAGTTGTACATGCACGACTTCAAAATTTACAAGCGCGGTTGTTTGGATTACATGCAATTAAAAACATCCAGGAAAGGAGTCCCGATAAATGCATTAAACAAACAACATGGGTAGTATAGATACCTCAAGTTGACATTTGAACGCTTCTAAATAGTATAAAAGGTTTATTCCCATGTAGATTTTGCGTAATTCACTTTATTGCAAATACATGTATAGAATATCGGCCCAAGGAATTAATCCCAGAATTAAAGTACGTACAAAATAAATAGTGTGACCATGGATTTACAAGTTTGAATTTTGAAGGGGGCATCGCCCATCATTTGAACAAACTTGAAAGCCCTTCACCCAAGGATGCATTTTGCCAAGTTTGGTTGAAATTGGCTCAGTGGATCTGGAGAAGAAGTCGAAAAAGTAAAAAGATTATAGATGAACAGACGACGGACAACAGGCAATCAGAAAAGCTCACTTGAGCTTTCAGCTCAAGTAAGCTAAAAAAACAATGAGAGGGCGTTTAAAATGCTTTGTGACCAATATAAGCAACCAATATATTGGATTTTGTCTCATGAAAATCAAATACATATATGATATGAATGCAAGAAAAACATACACATCGAAAATATTTTAAAATTCTTCCAATTTGTATTTTCGAAAACAATTACTTTTTTCTTACATAAATTCTAAAAATAGCACTACGAAACTTCTGATATAAGTACACATTGTTGCTTTGACACAATTGTCTCTACTGAGAGTGTATAATCTTTCATTGTTTCACATCCTACAACTGTCTCTACTGAGAGTGTATAATCTTTCATTGTTTCACATCCTACAACTGTCTCTACTGAGAGTGTATAATCTTTCATTGTTACACATCCTTCAACTGTCTCTACTGAGAGTGTATAATCTTTCATTGTTAAACATCCTACAACTGTCTCTACTGAGAGTGTATAATCTCTCATTGTTACACATCCTACAACTGTCTCTACTGAGAGTGTATAATCTTTCATTGTTAAACATCCTACAGTGAATAGTGTCATCCCTCTATAGGCAGTTAAAAGGCCTTTTATTTTTGGCATGTATTGTACATTTATATCGCTGTCCTTTCCCTTAGTGATGAACCATTACATGTCCTCTCAAGAGCTTTAATCCGCTACCTTTATAAAATTTACTATGATAACTGCCCTTCATAGTCAGTAATACAAATTTCAATATAAATAATGTAAAAGACCAGTAATTGGGAAGGCCAAAATGGCCTATGGGACTATGGTCCCGCGGTTCAAGTTTTCAATGGACCATCAACATATTTTGAATGGCCATTTTTCAATAAATAGCAAATGTGCAGTGGAACATTATTGTTTTAATTGAAACTCTGAACCATAACCACGATCTTTTCCACCGCTCTTGAAAATCTTTCTTTGTTTCAATGTCCCCTTCTCAACTGTATCATTGCTTTTATCGGCATTGGTATTTGAAGACGGTCTCTCGTTTTATTCATTATTTGGTTGTTGTTTTTTTTTCACTTTCTGTCGTTTCTATATCTGTCTTTGAACTTTCGAAGCTTAAACATCAAGGTATCACACCGGTAATAGTCCAATCAAAATGAATTTAGTCAATTGTAGTTCCATATATTAAAGAAATATTTTTTTCCTTGTGCAATTTTTCTCATTTCCTCTTCTTCTTTTCTCTTAATTTTTGTACCCCTGATTAGGAAATTTTGTGTAATTTGTAGAAATAACCAAGTGTATACAAAGGAACTATTTGCTGTTGGTAGCTGAGGCTACTTCCTGAGGTGCACTCCGGCTGTTTACACACATGTGAAAAACATGTGGATTTGAGGGTAGTCTTGTTTGCGGGAAATTTTTTTTTTGAAAACACTGCGTAGGGTGTTGTTTTTCTGATGTCAGCAGACAAGATAGGTAACATAGAACGTTTCCGATTGCGTTATTCGACATCAATTCTGTAAACTGATTTTTAATGATTTTTTTCCTCTATAGTAATATATATAGTGAAAACAATTACCGGTATGATACCTTAAAGTATAATCATGAGAAGACGTGATGAGATGTGGTGTAAGAGGAAATAGTTTATTGGTTATCCATTTTGATTTGTATTGCTTCAACCAATGGGATTCGGTGTATCAGAATACATAGGAATTAAAAATGAAAGTACAAAAAATAAGTAAGTCGTACCCAATTCACTTCTAGAGAAAAAAAAACGTAAGTTATATACAATCGATAATGAATGCGCACTTTGGCGCATGGATTAGATAATTCAATGCGCCAATTTTCACCTGAATGGGACTATGGCACATGGCCTTCCCAATCACTGGAAGATTCTTAAAACATTAATCATAAATGTACCGTATCTGTCGTGTAGGAGACGTGACAGAAGTCGCACTGGTGTTCTGCTCTCTCTTCATGACTAGAGTCCAGGTCCATGGAGACGTTACCCAAGACAATACTGTCCATCTTGTCAGTAGTAGCTACAACAGAATCTACAGACACTAGTACATTGGACAAATAAGCACATGACTGGTACATGCATCTTCCATTGATGTTTGTTTGATAATTATTCAATCAACTATACTTATTTTCATATCCACTGGTTCTAAGAGACAGCAAAGTTCTCAACTGACCAATAAAATCTGAAGTTGATAACCCTGGTGATCAGTGAAAAAAAAAATTATTTCTTAGTAGCTCTGGCTCTAGGTAAATTTCCAGCTAAAATGCTTTGAAAATGTGTGTCTTCTGCTAAGTTTGACAAAAATCGGGAAAATCCACTCATTTTATGATGTCACAGTTGACATCATTGTGATATTCCATTAGATAACAATGTTGAGTTTCCATCTTCTCAAATACTTCCCGCATTTTCTCTTCTATAAACTTTTTTTAACATTGAATTGAAACAGGGCAAAATAGGAATTAAAGTGGACATTCTACTTTACAGATAGCATGATATAATGACGATAAGGCATTAAGAGAAAAATGAACTTGTCTTTTCCTTATGCAATCTAATTTTAGGCAATTTGCGGGATGTTTTTCTGAAACTTTTCTAGTAATATTGTATTGTAGAATTTCTCGTATATTGATACTAAATCTCATTCCTTACTGACTTGATTGCAAACCTTATTCAGAATGATGTCATGGAAAGTATTAGCTCTAAACATAGAGCCAGATGTACTGAAAGCCAGTTCAGATCAATGGATTTTGAAACCCTAAAATGCGCATTTATCAATATACTGTGGCTTGAACAGACTTTCGTACACTTCACCAAATAACAATACACTTTACTGGGAGACAACAACTAATGCAGTTAGAACAGTTAACTAGTGATGCAGTCCCCAGCTGGTCACTATCGTATATTGTACTTTACAGAACAAGTTTGTGCAAGTGTCAGGGTCACTCATACCCGAATTGTACATCCGTCTTATTTTCCGAAAATCTGGAATTTCAATCAATGAACCTCTACAAAGTAAATGCATGAGATACATTTGTTATGTAATACCTCCACATCCAATTTAACAGCCTTTTATAATCATTTTGCACATGTTGTTTGTTTTCGCCGCCATGTTCATAAAATTGGTTAAGTTGTTCAATGTTTCATTCGTTTCGACCCCGAAGATGGTTCGACCCAAGACGATTCGACCCTATATATGTATTATTAATGTAGTTATGAATTATGATATGTTGATGCTATTGCATTATATTTGTTTACATACCAATATGAATTTTTAAAAAATGTATATTATTTTCCCGAGTTTTTGTTTTTTATTAAATATATTTGCCTCATCTATTAATGTTTATGGTGTGCAAAACGTTGCAATATTATACAAATCTTGATTTACATTCGATAATCATGATATCTATATGCGAAAAGTTTTATATATGTTCGAAAATCTTTATGTTTATATGTGAACATCTTTATGTATGTTCAATAATCTTTATTATTTAACCTTGTATATCAAGAAGAACAGAAAAGGAAGAACAATTCAGAATAAGAATGAGAGAAATAGAGCTTAGAGAGAAAGAAATTGAAAAGAGAGAAAGAGATTTAAGACAAATGGAAACAGAGATAGTACATGAAGAATATATTTCACACATAAATAGGTTGGCTTCTCAAAATGTTTATCATAAAAAAACAGAAGATAAAAGAAGTAGCTCAAAAAATTCTAACGGTCCAGCAACTCCCAAATTGTCAACATATGATGGGAAATCAGAATGGAAACCCTATTTTGTGCAGTTTAACCATATTGCAAAGAAATACATGTGGAGTGAAAAAGAAAGATTAGACAAAATTATTACTAGCTATTTATTCAGATGGGATGGGGTACATTTGAATGACAGGGGGAATGACATTTTTATTCAGAATTTGAACCAGTAGTGTACATTTGTATATATCATGCATTAATTATATTATCATTATTTTATTATTAAGTTTGAATCAGTTATGTGCTTTATCCAATATGTACTGTCATTAGTCGGATCATCTGATTTCTATCAGTAGGATAAAGCAGTCCTTTTTGTACATACGTTTTGTTAAAGAAGGCTATAGAAAATTTTTAATTATTTAATCAAAGCCTCATTTATGTTGATTTAAGCTAATAAACGGGATTCTATAAAATGGGGAGGAATGTAGTATAGCTAAATAATATCGGGGGTTTTCAGAAACAGGCTATAACTCTATATTACCTGTGTATTTTAATACAAAGCAACGGTCAGATTACTGACCCTGTGAGCAATATATGAGCACTGGTCATCCGAGTATTCGAAACACCCTGCAACCAGTTGTAACACAGACCCCGGCCAGAGATGACGTTCCGGCTCAGTCTCCGAGGCGTACAACTCGATACCGAATACGGGGAGAGCAGTAAAAACTGCCAAGTCTCTAGATGAGGGACTGAGCAAAGTTTTGGTTTGGGAAAATGTGTTTGGAATCAACACTAACGATGATGGGGCCTTGATCTACTTTACAGGAGAACTGTCAACAGGGAAGCAACCATTGGTTGATAACCTCCATCATGTGACAGTGAATGCAGTCAAACTACAGAGAATGGTGGAAATGTATCAATGGGTGGAGACAGAAACTAAAAGGGAGTACAATGAAGGCGGCCAGACGAGGACAGAAACCACACACTCGTATGATTTAGAGTGGAGATCAAATGTAGTGAACAGTGATTCCTCTGATAACCCAGTCAACCACAAAAACCCAAGGAATTTCCCAGTGGAATCGAAAACCCAGGTAGCTAGTCCTGTACATGTGGGAATCTATCATCTCTCTAATGGTCTGGTTGACCAGATAAGTGAGTTTCACCCCATTCCATCGGACATACTGCCTGTACCACAGGAGGGATACCGTGTCCAATGGCATGTACTACATGTTACAAAATCCAAGCAGACCCCAGGCAGGAGACATTCGAATAAGCTACACATATGCTGGTATTAGCGGAGAATCAATGCTTGGAAAACCTGACGTGGTGAGTGTTATAGACAAGCAGGCAGAGAACACAGTGGTCAGTTATGAATCGGAGTATGGCTACAGCCTGCTGTTTCTTTACACGAGAAGACATTCATCTGAGGCTATGTTTGCTAAGGAACAGCAGAAGAATACGCTGATATCCTGGGCTGTCAGGTTCGGGGGGTGGCTGTTAATGTTCATAGGATTTAGCTGTTTGACAAGCATCATCAAAACCCTAGTTGACTGGTTCCCCATCGTGCGTGAGCTGGTGGCCATTGGAGTCAACATGATGAATCTTGCCCTCTCCATCAGCCTCTCCCTAACAGTGATTGCCATTGGTTGGATAGCATACCGACCACTGATGGGAATAGCCATCTTAGCAATGGCAGCAATTCCTTTCTTCATGGCTAAATTTAAATCTAGAGGATCGCATGCACATTCATCGTATGACTAGTTCATTCTGTTCCTGTTAGTCTGTTAAAGATTAATATTTTTGATATCCACCAATAATGTCTTTGATTCTAATTCCCTTCCTTGATTGATTACATTCTTGTACAGTGTGTATTTGGACTGTGTGTCTCTATTTTGTCTCCAAATTCTTGGAAGTCTTGAAACATTTACCAATTAAGTTAATTAAACAGCTTAAATATATTTTCATGTATTTCAAGATTTTTAAGTATACTTTTAAAATTTGGAAAATTATATCTTATTAGATTTTACACTTTTAAAACAAGTGACTATTTTAAAGTATTATAAAATATATTATGAAATAGTGATGTCCTTGATATACAGTCGGATAGTCTGATTGTTGTCAATTCACATCATGTTGCCTTTGCTTGAATATTTTATCATTTCAAAGAACAACAGTTTTAAGCATTTCATGAGCAGATATTTTTCATCATATCTATAGTACATCTTCAAAATATAAGGGGGAGGAATGTAGTAAATATTGATCGGGCTCAAGATCCTAAAATTCTGACATGAGTTGTTGTCAACTGTAAACATAGATTTTTAGATTAGTTACCTTCCAGACCTTGCATTGTCCAGACCCTTTACGGACTGTGAGATCCGGTGACTCGCTGACGTTGGGTAAGTTATCCACTTACCTGACGTTATGTTGTATTTTATTAGTTATATTTATTTAACCTTGTATATCAAATACAACAATATTTATCTGCGAAAGTTTTTATTGATATGCAATAAATCTCGATTTATATTCGATAATCTTGTTATTTACATTCTATAAATTTGGATTTTTATTCGATAATCTTGATATTCATATGCGAAAATTTTCATTTATATTATGGAATATAATTAACAAGATTATCGAATATAAATCAAGATTTATCACAAATAGATATCAATAGCTATTATCAAACTAATGTTTCATTGATATCTCTTCTTTTTTTTAAAAAACAGCAAATCATTTGAAGTGAAATGCCATTTCAAAAAGTTATTACAACATGTTGAGACCTGCTCTACGAATCATTGAAAATAAATGGATTGCTTTCATAAATCAATAGATATTTCAAACGTTTTTATTTATTTTTTTTACAATTCTACATGTGCAAGGATAGAAGACTGAATTACTGAAAGCTGAAATATAACTGGTAGAGAGAAAGCAATTGCAATATACGACACCAAAGTTTTGATACATACGTTTACCATCAGTTACGTAAGTGTTGGGCATTATCTATGACATATTTTTAATTTAATATGGTAATGTATAAATGACCGGGAATGGAATTATTAGGTAAAAGATTATAGGTCTAACTGCAGTTACATCGACTTGGCGACAGTAACATAACTTGTATAGAATCAGAGGGTTTACAGAGACATTATTTCAAATATTAGTAGATCATGATGACTTTTTGTATGTGTACATTTGGGCTAGAAATGTAACCTTTCATAAAACGTATTTAGTTAGTTCATATTGTTTCCGTTCGCAGCTAATCGACTGGTAAAATCAATATTTATAATGATATATATATATTACAGGTTTTCCAGCCTTAATGAAGTCAACCGGAAAACTGATGTCAATCCAAGCCTTCGTGCTCTCCCAGACGGGTCTTCGAATATATAGCAAATGCTTGTTGGACCTTTCTTTTCCTGACTTGTATATCTTCATCGGTCCCTCCTGATGTACTGAGGACATTTCCAAGATAAATGAATTGATTAACATCTTCGATATCTGCATCTCTTACTTAAGCTTTATTTAAATTGTTCGCATTTATTCTCATAAATTTGGTCTTGGTTGGATTTATGTATAGCCCACCTTTTCAGCAGTTGATTCACGGTTGGATGCTTGTATTTGTGAGTCTTGGTGGCGATGAGAAAGCTGCCAAATATTATCCACAAAATCAAGATCTTCCAGACATGACTGTAGTGTCCATTTGATGCCCAATGGTGTGTTATACATGTATGCTGTTTGGCTGAGCCAGTCTATAACCGTCAGTAACAGAAGAGGGGACAATAAACATCCTTGTCTGACACCGATGTACACAGGAAAAGGATCGTTTATGATTTGTCCTGGAATACCATAGTACTTGAGGTTGTTCCACAACAATACGCAAGTTCCGAGATATCAACTCTTCTTTGATGGAGGTACATTCAGTATTCCGTTGAACGATTGGGGGGGGGGGGGGGGGGGTGGGTACAAAATGTATACAAATGTTATAGACTAGCTATGTAAATAAGGATAAAAGTTATTAAATCGTAAATTTTGTTTATATCAGCCGTTGCTATTCATTAAACTGACCATATGAAGAAAAATATTTGTTTGATTTAGGCCATTAAATTAGATATGAATTTATTTTTATTTCCTCTTCTGCACGAGTAATACTTTAATCAAAGAATGTTGGTGATTATCGATTTTTATTTGAGCTATTGTTTTATCAAATAATCATAAACTTCCTAAAAATGTGTGTCCTGGTAGTTTGGGTGCTTGCATAATGTCTGATAATGATCATTTAGGCAATATATGAAGGTAGCAATAAGCATTCGTGCCCACCGCGTGTGGAAAAAGTATGTTTTGCGTCTCACTGTGCGGAAGAGTTCCTCAAAGGGAAAGAACTATTGGGCGACTCGGAAATTGCGTATTGATGGTCTATACTATCTAAGGCCTTCTCAAGGTCTATACATGTGAGGTGCATATCTAGTGATGTCTGCCATTCAATAGTTTCTTCTAAGATGATTCGTAAGGTGGCACCTTGCTCAGTACATGATTTCTTTTGTCTGAACCAGGCCTGTTCATCTCTTGGTCTTTTATTAACTTCTTTCTTCATTCTCTGTAGGATATGACATAGAACTTTACTGGGAATGGAAAGCAAAGTTAAACCTCTCCAACAATTACAAATGGAAATATCACCTTTCTTTGGAAGTTTTACTATGATTCCTCTACTCCAATCAACAGATGGAAATATCACCTTTCTTTGGAAGTTTTACTATGATTCCTCTACTCCAGTCAACAGATGGAAATATCACCTTTCTTTGGAAGTTTTACTATGATTCCTCTACTCCAGTCAACAGATGGAAATATCACCTTTCTTTGGAAGTTTTACTATGATTCCTCTACTCCAGTCAACAGCTATGTGTTCTTCCTCCCATATTTTGTTCAGAAAATGATGGAATTTATAAATCGAGATGTTAGTCTCCGGATGGATGTTATCTATTCCTCCTGCTTTCCCACTCTTCAGATGTTTTATTGCAGTGGTAACCACTGGTAACTCTGTTGTCGTTATTCGCCCTGACTTGATGCTCAGAACTTGTTTCCCTTCTATTTGGTGGATCTGTTGGAGGGGGTCTTTTAAGCACTCCATGATAATGCTCTTGCCAACGTTTTAGTTGTTCTTCAGGTCCTGTTATTACATTGCCTCTAGGTATCTTTCACTGGTGTGATTAAAGTTGGATGTTCTGTCACTCAGCTGCCTTGTTATGTTATACCGATATCTCCTTCTGCTTTCCCGGCGAGTTGTTCTTCATTGTTTTCTCTTATCATGCTTACAGCCCTTCTTACCCTCATTGTCATTCTCTTGATATATGTATGGTATTCAATTCTTATTTTTAATAATTACCGGTTACTTTTCATTATTTCAAGTTTATGATATCGAAATGACTATATGACACAATATCTAGAGTGAACATTATATAGTGCAATATCCCGAGGAACTATTTATATTGAAGTCATGGTTTTTTCTCGATGTTTTTCCCCATATTAAATATTATCAAAATAGATGATATTCAAACATTTTCTTCATGAATTAGCATTGGTTCTTTGTTATTTTAGGGTTATCGATTAGTACTAAACCAAAGGTGTAATGACTAATATTCTGATATTTACAAATATAGTTGTTTGGACTATATATGGACCATGGAGATTACCTTGAAGAGCCCAGTGGTCCACTTACAAATACATTTTTGTATTCTTAGAAGATACCCCGGTAGGACATACGTTTTATTTTAATGTGGAATGCACCGGTCCCAACCCTCTAATAAATATTGCCCGACCCCTAAGCTCAAATAATTGAAGATTTCGTTATATTTTGTATAATGAATTGCATGATGCGTGCATCAATTCTTCTAAAGAGAGCAACAATTAAACGATTAAATGAAAGGTGAAGATAAAGAACAGTGATCAGTCGCTCAACTCCTATAATGTAAAACTTATACGGTACCAATTTTGATGCACCAGATGCGCATTTCGACAAATAATGTCTCTTCAGTGATGCTCAACCGAAATGTTTGAAATCCGAAATAACTATGAAGTTTTAGAGCTAAATATAGCCAAAACCAGCGTGCCCAAAAAGTATAAACAATACAAAATAGAGTGTTGGGCAAACACGGACCCTTGGATATACCAGAGGTGGGATCAGGTGCCTAGGAGGAGTAAGCATCCCCTGTCGACCGTTCACACCTGCCGTGAGTCCTATATCTTGATCAGGTAAACGGAGTTATCCGTAGTCAAAATCACTGTATCAAGAACGGCCTAGCAATCGGTATGAAACAAGTCAGACAGCATTTGACCCAATGATAGGTTGTTTTGGCAAACTAGGCCTCAGGACTATAAACTTAGAATACATTGAAGTCAAAATTTTGATCACTTATATCTTAAAATTTATCTAGCACAGATGTTTTTAAAAATGCAGGTTTCTAAAAAAAAAAAAATTCAAATGCAGAAATAAACTTGAATTTTTTTTAAATTTTTTAATTATTTCAAAAGTTAGCTGGATTTGAAATTCAGACTTAAGTCTATTCTCAGTATATGGTCTTGAGGCCAGATCGTTATAACGACCATAGAATTTTCAAAACGCTGATTTTAAAAGAGACTGTTGAAACCCCTGCATTATCAATTTGTTTGTCAGTAGCCTGCTTCAATTTGAAAACTGATCATACGCAGAACAAGCTCTTGCGTATCGAATCAATTGAGACATATATACACCACATGCAGGTGATACTGGAATATTGCTACAAAAAATGGCAAGTTGACGATGGAGAAGCTGAAATCATCCCGTTTTTCATAAAGTTGAGTTGTTAGTTTGCCTTGATATCTACTTTCAATAAAATATCCAAGTATGAAACCAAAGTGGACGCTCTGTGGTGTCTTTTATTTCGAATTCACGGGGATATATTGAATCAACATGTGAATGTTAACACATGAAACGTCGTTGATATATCTAAATATGTCGAATTGAAGGCCACAGCAATAGAATCCACATTTGATTTACACCACATCTTGCATATTGTAAAACTTATACGGTACCAATTTTGATGCACCAGATGCGCATTTCGACAAATAATGTCTCTTCAGTGATGCTCAACCGAAATGTTTGAAATCCGAAATAACAATGAAGTTTTAGAGCTATTATAGCCAAAAACAGTGTGCCAAAAAAGTGGAGTCAAATTCGTTTAAGGATAAGAGCTATGCATGAGGGAGATGGTCCTTAATTTTGATATGAATTTCTAAATTTTATAACAGCAATTAAATATACATCTGTAGTGGCATAATACGTTTGAAGTTTTCCCTTCACAGCTGTTAATATTTTCGTGAGGAGCAAAGATAGAGGCTTGGTAGAACACTTATTGGATCCAGCATTGTATTGATGAAGTTTAGGAATCCAGTATAGGTACGATAACTCATATTCATCCGACCCATTGACTGGGATATTAAATGCGTCTAAAACTGAAGCATGATTTTGAACAATTTCATCTTTTGAAAGGGCAGTTGGAGTTAAATACGATTACCAAAAGTGGAAGTAATGCAAAGTTCGATTAAAATACAGTTGTAATAATGAGCCTTACAAAGACACTGTTGTTACAAGGTTTGTCAGCTGGAACCAAAATATATTCCTCATATAACCTAATTCTTTTATCACTTCTGATTTACTAAACACAGAAGGATAGATGGTACGTACTTTTGTTTTCATGTGTCTATTGTGGGATCTTACACTTTTAATCCATTCTTACAATGTATCAAGTTCTTCTTTTTCTTATTTAGCCCATCCTCTGGCATAATCTCCGACATAATTCATAATAGAGATGAAGCTCTGTCGCCAATTGAAAGACCGAGGTTCTCTGTATTTAGGACCTTTTAGAATAAGTGATTTGAGGTTCTCATTTTCAACTATATCAACCTCACCAGTAATGACATGTCCAGATGGACTATAGTTGAAAGAAGATGGAGAACAAGAGCGCGTAGGTGGATGAAGTTTAAAATGGTCTATATCTAGGCACTGCAACGTTTATTTATGATTAAAGAGTTTGGATGCAATAGTAGAATATATTTATAGGAAATACTGGGCGTAGACTTGATCTTGAAATAAGTTGGAATACACGAATGAACGCTTTTATGACGAAGAATGTTGCATATGTTGACGGTATCTAGTCCTTTGTTTGTAAATTTGAGCACAAGAAACTGGCGGCATGATTAGGAAGGGGTATCATTCATGACCCATGATGGTTTAAAAAGCCTGTACAGATCGTGAAATGTCGTGACTAGTGTAGATATAGATATACAGTGTAACGTGCAAGGGATGTCACTGCCTGTGAACCCCCGCGGGCTCGTACCCGTGATAGAAACGGATAGCCCTGAGATGTTGCAAATATGTACAATGCGCAGACTTAATCAGTTGTACTGCGACTATATAGGATCTATTGACTGGTAACGAACAAGTGCACTGGCAGGGAATTCCACACACCAGCGCACTTCCTCGAGGACAAGCTGGGATGTCCGCACACCTGCCCTTGCGCAGTGATGACCGCACACCTATCACTATATAAATACCGGTTCTATTCAGACACTGGCAGGGATGTCCGCACACCAGAGCTCTACCACAAGACAGGCAGGGATGTCCTCACACCTGATCTTGCGCAGCAACAAGCAGGGATGTCCGCACACTTGTAGCTATGAAATGCCAAATCCAGAGCAGTGTTTGACCACACACTCTGGCAGTAATAAGCAGGGATGACCGCACACTTACTACTAAGACGTACAATATAAGTAGGGAAGTCCGCACACTTATACGTATCTTACAGGGTTTGTCGAGTTTTACCTCTAAAACCGTTTTTTTCACCCATCGTATAGAAGAATCCTATATATCCACAGTACGATAATGATCCGTAGTGTATAATTACTTATAAATTAAAACAAAATACTAATCATACCCAAACTGGCTAATCTTTATAGAATCTACTATAGAAACACACAATGATTATAATTGTATGTACTTTAATTCAAAACTAACCATCATGATATATTTATTTGAGTATGTCTAATAAGCAATTAAAAATGACAAGGGCGATAACTCTCGCAATAAAGATGACCTAAGAAATACAGCTTTCCGCTTCATCACCCCCACCCCAGCTTTATGCGTCCTCGCATAAAAGAACATACAACAGTATATGGCAAACACAATTCACATGTACACAAAAAAAAAATGATTACAGATCTTTTAAACAAGCTATTTTGCTTTCTAAATCATCACTTCAATGGAGACCAAAGCCTTAGTCACTCTCTGGTGCATCTCCCTGCGTAACACGGAAGATCTTTCGTGGAGGCGCAAACACAGGAGAATCATCAGCACTCCTTTTCTTTTCTCCGGCCGCCGCTGGCTTCTGTGGTGTGTTTTTCAGTCCAATCAAATGGTGCAGATCACCAGGATCTTTCCCCAGGTCGTCCAATTCATTTCTGCCTGTCTTCTCTTTTTGGAGATTGTCTGTTCTGTGATGGGATTCTGCGTGCCTCTTCAGATCCCTCTCTCTTTTGGTTGCGTAGTCACACTCTTGACATTCAAAGGTCAGTTCTTCCCTCAGTTCTCTCGCGCACTGGATAGTGTGCTGGCTCCACTCATCCTCCGTTTGAAATCTTTTTCCACATAGGCTACATCGATGGCCAGGCTTGGCTTTTGTGAAGTTTGTGTTAACCATTCTGCAAAATAAAATTTAAATATTTTACTTCACAGACTGGCAAAGGCAATTTAAAAAAAAATAAAGAATTGCGCACGCGTCTGCATATGCTTGTGCGTGTCATCCCGAGCACAAATATAACATTTTCTCTTAACAAGTCTGTCTTTACCATTGCGCAAAACAAAATACTATATTTTATTTAACACAATGGTAAATGAAGTCAAACATGTTAAACGTGTATCATAAGACGTAGTCTTCATGCCAGCGGGGAGGACTGCGTCGACGACCACCTTCACATTCATCGACAGTATGACCTGTGTTTTCGTTCTTTGGGCCCTCTGATTTGGTATCATCCGCCTCCGCTGTACAAACTGCGTCATCTTCTTTCTCAGTCTCCCCGAACAGAACTTGTGGTTTTTGCAGACGAAGTCTATCAACGTGAACTACCTGCGGCTTACCACGGCTACCACAGTTTACTTCGTACAGAAGGTCAGAGATCTGGCGTAGTATTTCAAACGGGCCCCTCCAGCAGCTAGTCAGCTTCGACGAGTTACCAAAATTTCTCGTTGGGAAAAATACATACAATTTATCACCGTTGCCAAACTTTTCCCAATTTAGCTTGGCATCATGGTAACGTTTCTGTCTATGCATTTCGCCATGAATATGCTCCCGAACAGCGTTGTGTGCATCTTGAAGTTTCTCCTTCAATTCCCAGGCCAATTGGTTTTGAGGAACTTGGTCGAGGTCGCTGGGCATTTGATACATGATGTCCAAAGGAGTAGCCACCTCTCGACCCAATATTAATGCATTAGGAGTACAGCCCGTGATTTCATGTTCAGCAGAGCGGTACGCCATCATCAGGTACGGTAAATGTGTATCCCAGTCCCGATGATGATCATCAACGTATGCACGCAGCATACTGGCAAGTGTCTTGTTAAATCTTTCAACCATACCATCTGACTTGGGATGGTATGGTGTGGTCCGAGTTTTCTTTATACCAAGTAACTTGCACATATCGGCGAACAACTGGCTCTCATATTGGGTCCCCTGGTCTGAATGGATAGTATATGGGATGCCAAAGCGTGTGATGACTTGTTCCACGATAATGGGCGCCACAGTTGCTGCCTCCATGTTCCGCATTGGGAAGCACTCCGTCCATTTAGAAAAGTAATCTGCGACAACTAAAATATATTTGTTGCCTCTTGCTGTTACGGGTAATTCTCCAAGAATGTCTGTGGCAATGCGCTCCATCGGAGCACCAGATATAATCTTCATTGGGGCTCTCTTGTTTCTCAGTGGAGTTTACTTCGACTGCACTTATCACAACCAGCAATGTACGTCCTCACATCATCTTGAAGCCCAGGCCAGTAGTACCTCTGTCAAATCTTTGCAAGGGTCTTGCGCACACCGAGGTGTCCTGATGACTTGTTGTCGTGGCTCATCATAAGTACTACTCGCCTTTCCGACATTGGGAGTATGGCCTGCATTTTCTTTAACTTTTCTGGACTTTCCCATCTTCGGTATAGTATGCCTTCCATCATTTCCAAAGAATTGAATTGTGACCACAAGGACTTCATTACTCTGTCCTCACTACTTATTTCGGAGAACTCCGGTCGCTTGTTCGCCAATACCCAGTCTTTAACCCGCTTGATCTGTGCATCAGCATCCTGAAGACTGCGTGAAGATCCTAAGTCATCCTTGGTAACCTGCGCAACAACCTTACCAGGGCTTTGTTTGTCCCAGTCCGTCGTAAACCCACATTGCTTGCATGGAATGCGACTCAGAGCATCTGTGTTACGATGTTGGGTACCCGGGCGATGTTCAATCATCATGTCAAACACACTTAGAGTCTCTATCCAGCGTGCAACTTGACCCTCTGGGCTTTTGAAGTTTAATAGCCAGCGTAAGGATACATGGTCAGTGTGCACTGTAAAACGTTTACCGTATGGGTAGTGTTTGAAGTGTTTACAAAAGTGCACAACTGCGAGAAGTTCCTTTCTGGTAACACAATACTGTCTCTCAGCTTTAGTTAAAGTTCGACTGGCATATGCAATAGGGCGTTCTTTTCCATCTATGCACTGTGACAGGACAGCTCCTATTGCGAAATTGCTGGCGTCTGTGTCCAGAATAAAAGGCTGTTTGAAATCTGGCATGGCTAAAATCGGCGCATTACACAAATGCGTTTTGAGGCTGGTGAAAGCATCTTGACACTCTTGCGTCCAGACTAGTGCTTTGCCCTTTTCTGTCAGTTTACTTAAGGGTTTTGCTTTTTCGGCAAATTTTTCTATAAACCTCCTGTAGTACCCGCAGATACCTAGGAACGAGCGGACCTCAGATACATTACAGGGCTCTGGCCAATTCCTGACAGCTTCTATCTTCTCAGGATCGGTGGAGATTCCGTCTTCAGTGATAACATGGCCCAAGTAAAGTACTCTGCGTGAAAAAAGGACACATTTCTTTGGTTTCTATTTTAGTCCGACATCAACAATGCGGTCAAACACCTTCGATAGGTTTTCAATCATGTCTTCAAATGTTTTCCCTACAACAATTACATCGTCTAGATAGATTAGACAAATCTCCCATTGAAGACCAACCATGACGATCTCCATTAACCTCTGGAAAGTAGCCGGTGCGCAGCTCAGTCCAAATGGCATCTTACGGAATTGAAAAAGGTCTTTGCGCGTAACAAATGCTGTCTTGGGTCGGTCTTCCTCCTTCACGGACACCTGCCAGTATACCGAACATAAGTCCAGTGTTGAAAACCATGCATTACCGGAAAGACTGTCCAGTGAATCATCGACACGCGGCAATGGGTAAGCGTCTTTTATGGTCAATCCATTCAATTTCCGGTAATCAACACAGAAACGAGTACTACCATCTTTTTTTCGTACCAAGACCACCCCTGCTGCCCATGGGCTAGAAGAGCGCTCTATGACTCCATCCTTCAGCATATCATTTACACGTTTATCTATTTCCTCGGCAGCATGGTAAGGAACGCGCCGCAAGGGTTCCTTAATGGGATGTGCGTTGCCAACATCTATCTCATGCTCAACCACGTTCGTCGCACCCAGATCAGAGTTACTTAGTGCAAACGCATGAGAATATTGTTGCAGAAACTCCCGCACTTTGGATTTCTGATCCTCTGTGAGGGCAGTGCTACTGCGCCTTAAGAGATCTTCAAGTTTTTCATGCAACAAAGAACTATTCTTTGTCTTTCTCTCTGCCTGGACTGCGCAGACGGACGACATTTCAGCAATATGAGTGCCACTGTAAATGGTTCGACTTTCTGGCCCCATATTTAATACTCGAATTGGTACCACACTATCTGCTTTGACTAAGGTCCTTCCAACAAGTGTACCTAGGGACACAAACTTTTCATTCGGCTCCACCAGACCATGAATAAGCGGGATGCTTTCACCCTCTGGTGCACATACTCTCCCCTTTATGGCTACCTCTTGATTTGTTGGTATTGTCACAGTGTTCAGCGCTACAATTCGGTAGCACCCATAGCTCCCTTCTTTTAAAAGGTTATATTGTTTTCCTCTGATGCACATTTTCTTCTTTGCCACATCAATCGTGCATCCATTTTCTTCCATGAAAACAAGGCCAATGATTCCATCATTGCTCAGTTCTGCAACCACACCATCCAGTGTACAAGAAAAGGCACCTATCTGTGCTGGAAAGGTTCCCGTGCCACTTATCCGGAGACAATTGTCACCAGCATCCAGTATGTCTCGAATGAACGAGCTCAATCTAGGTCGGTCTTCCTCTGGAATTCTACGCAGCAGTTCAGTGGAGATTAGACTCACTGCTGCACCCGTATCCACTAATAGATTCGCCTTCACACCACAGACGTCCATTTCAATGAACAGACCAGCTTCTAATCCGACTGGACTTGCTCCTATGGAAGCGTTCTCGCCGGTCTTGATACTTCTGCTAGAAGCCTTGGTGTCGAAGTCCTTAGTTCTCCCACCATGATTTTGTTGGCGTTCCGTAGTAGGGGACTTAAATGGATTCTTAGCTTTCCTTTGCGCCTGATACGCTCTACAATCTTTGCGCATATGCCCTAGCTTTCGACAAAAGTAGCATATTTTCTGTGTCCCAAATGTTGGATTTGATTCCATTTGCTTTGTGGGGAGAACCTTCATTTCGTTGTGATTTTAGTTCCCTCATCTCTCTCTGTAATGTCTCAAACTTTGCACATAATCCTTCAAACATCGAGGCTGTTTTCCCATCCACGGGTTCAACGGTGGTGGGACGCACATAGTTCTTTTTCTCAGCTCTGTTGTAAGCTTCTAATTCGACAGCCAACTGAATAGCGTCATTAAGGTTTTTAGGACGTGCCTGTTTAATGCGGATGCGCATTTCCGAGTCAACTAGTGCGTCGACAAATTGGTCTTTGGACAGTGTCTCCCTGATCTCAGCTGACGCAGTTGGGTAGGCTAAATTGGCAAGTCGACGAATGGCTTATCCCAACTCCGGAAGAGACTCCCCTGCCCTCTGGCGACATTCACGCATCTGCACCCTGTATAGCTCTGTTTGACTTGGAGGTGCAAATCGGTCTTCCAGGGCTTTTACAAGTGTCTGATAATCGGGCTTTGCCCCCTTTGGCATGTTACCCAATACACCCTGTGCACTTCCTCGAAGGGAAACTGCTAAATACAATCCCATCTGGTTGTATTTCCATCCACTTATCTCTGCACAGGCTTCAAAATGCGCATGGTAATCTAACCAAGGACCACTGCCATCATACGTTGCTGGCTTGATCGTTTGCCTCGATACTGGAAAATCCGCCAACGCATTGTCATCACTATGTCCTCACACCTGATCTTGCGCAGCAACAAGCAGGGATGTCCGCACACTTGTAGCTATGAAATGCCAAATCCAGAGCAGTGTTTGACCACACACTCTGGCAGTAATAAGCAGGGATGACCGCACACTTACTACTAAGACGTACAATATAAGTAGGGAAGTCCGCACACTAAAACGTATTTTACAGAGTTTGTCGAGTTTTACCCCTAAAACCGTTTTTTCACCCATCGTATAGAAGAATCCTATATATCCACAGTACCATAATGATCCGTAGTGTATAATTACTTATAAATTAAAACAAATACTAATCATACCCAAACTGGCTAATCTTCATAAAATCTACTATAGAAACACACAATGATTATAATTGTATGTACAAAATGTACTTTAATTCAAAACTAACCATCATGAAATATTTATTTGAGTATGTCTAATAAGCAATTAAAAATGACAAGGGCGATAACTCTCGCAATAAAGATAACCTAAGAAATACAGCTTTCCCCTTCAATAGGACGTGAAATGTCGTGACTAGTGTAGATATATAGGACGTGAAATGTCGTGACTAGTGTAAATATAGATATATAGGACGTGAAATATAGATATATGTAAAACTTATACGGTACCAATTTTGATGCACCAGATGCGCATTTCGACAAATAATGTCTCTTCAGCGATGCTCAACCGAAATGTTTGATAGGGCGTGAAATGTCGTGACTAGTGTAGATATATAGGACGTGAAATGTCGTGACTAGTGTAGATATATAGGACGTGAAATGTCGTGACTAGTGTAAATATAAAGGACGTGAAATGTCGTGACAAGTGTATATATAGATATATTGGACGTGAAATGTCGTGACTAGTGTAGATATAGATATATAGGACGTGAAATGTCGTGACTACTGTAAATACAGATATATGTAAAACTTTTACGGTACCAATTTTGATGCACCAGATGCGCATTTCGACAAATAATGTCTCTTCAGTGATGCTCAACCGAAATGTTTGAAATCCGAAATAACTATGATAGGACGTGAAATGTGACTAGTGTAGATATAGATATATAGGACGTGAAATGTCGTGACTAGTGTAAATATAGATATATAGGACGTGAAATGTCGTGACTAGTGTAAATATAGATATATAGGACGTGAAATGTCGTGACTAGTGTTAATATG